>NC_058403.1:49266001-49301533 GCF_002201575.2 Neomonachus schauinslandi | reverse complement strand
TTTTTTTTTATGTTTTTTTTATTCTTATGTTAATCCCCATACATTACATCATTAGTTTTAGATGAAGTGTTCCATGATTCATTGTTTGTGCATAACACCCAGTGCTCCATGCAGAATGTGCCCTCCTCAATACCCACCACCAGGCTAACCCATCCTCCCACCCCCCTCCCCTCTAGAACCCTCAGTTTGTTTTTCAGAGTCCATCGTCTCTCATGGTTCGTCTACACCTCCGATTTCCCCCGCTTCATTCTTCCCCTCCCGCTACCTTCTTCTTCTTTTTTTTTTCTTAACATATATTGCATTATTTGTTTCAGAGGTACAGATCTGAGATTCAACAGTCTTGCACAATTCACAGCGCTTACCAGAGCACATACCCTCCCCAGTGTCTATCACCCAGTCACCCCATCCCTCCCACCCCACCCCCCACTCCAGCAACCCTCAGTTTGTTTCCTGCAATTAAGAATTCCTCATATCAGTGAGATCATATGATACATGTCTTTCTCTGTTTGACTTATTTCACTCAACATAATACCCTCCAGTTCCATCCAGGTCGTTGCAAATGGCAAGATCTCATTCCTTTTGATGGCTGCATAATATTCCATTGTGTATATATACCACTTCTTCTTTATCCATTCATCTGTTGATGGACATCTTGGCTCTTTCCACAGTTTGGCTATTATGGACATTGCTGCTATAAACATCGGGGTGCACGTACCCTTCCGGATCCCTACTTTTGTATTTTTGGGGTAAATACCCAGTAGTGCAATTGCTGGATCATACGGTAGCTCTATTTTCAACTTTTTGAGGAACCTCCATACTGTTTTCCAGAGTGGCTGCACCAGCTTGCATTCCCACCAACAGTGTAGGAGGGTTCCCCTTTCTCCGCATCCCCGCCAACATCTGTCGTTTCCTGACTTGTTAATTTTAGCCATTCTGATTGGTGTGAGGTGGTATCTCATTGAGGTTTTGATTTGGATTTCCCTGATGCCGAGAGATATTGAGCACATTTTCATGTGTCTGTTGGCCATTTGGATGTCTTCTTTGGAAAAATGTCTGTTCATGTCTTCTGCCCATTTCTTGATTGGATTATTTGTTCTTTGGGTGTTGAGTTTGATGAGTTCTTTATAGATTTTGGATACTAGCCCTTTATCTGATATGTCATTTTCAAATGTCTTCTCCCATTCTGTCAGTTGTCTTTTGGTTTCGTTGACTGTTTCCTTTGCTTTGCAGAAGCTTTTTATCTTGATGAAGTCCCAGTAGTTCATTTTTGCCCTTGCTTCCCTTGCCTTTGGCGATGTTTCTAGGAAGAAGTTGCTGCGGCTGAGGTCGAAGAGGTGGCTGCCTGTGTTCTCCTTTAGGATTTTGATAGACTCCTGTCTCACATTGAGGTCTTTCAACCATTTGGAGTCTATTTTTGTGTGTGGTGTAAGGAAATGGTCCAGTTTCATTCTTCTGCATGTGGCTATCCAATTTTCCCAACACCATTTGTTGAAGAGACTGTCTTTGTTCCATTGGACATTCTTTCCTGCTTTGTCAAAGATGAGTTGACCATAGAGTTGAGGGTCCATTTCTGGGCTCTCTATTCTGTTCCATTGATCTATGTGTCTGTTTTTGTGCCAGTACCATACTGTCTTGATGATGACAGCTTTGTAATAGAGCTTGAAGTCCGGAATTGTGATGACGCCAGCTTTGCTTTTCTTTTTCAACATTCCTCTGGCTATACAGGGTCTTTTCTGGTTCCATACAAATTTTAGGATTATTTGTTCCATTTCTTTGAAAAAAGTGGATGGTATTTTGATAGGGATTGCATTAAATGTGTAGATTGCTCTAGGTAGCATTGACATCTTCACAATATTTGTTCTTCCAATCCGTGAGCATGGAATGTTTCTCCATTTCTTTATGTCTTCCTCAATTTCTTTAATGAGTATTTTATACTTTTCTGAGTACAGATCCTTTGCCTCTTTGGTTAGATTTATTCCTAGGTATCTTATGGTTTTGGGTGCAATTGTAAATGGGATCAACTCCTTAATTTCTCTTTCTTCTGTCTTGTTGTTGGTGTATAGGAATGCCACTGATTTTTGTGCATTGATTTTATATCCTGCCACTTGACTGAATTCCTGTATGAGTTCTAGCAGTTTTGGGGTGGAGTCTTTTGGGTTTTCCACATAAAGTATAATATTATCTGCAAACAGTGAGAGTTTGACTTCTTCTTTGCCAATTTGGATGCCTTTGATTTCTTTTTGTTGTCTGATTGCTGTGGCTAGGACTTCTAATACTATGTTGAATAGCAGTGGTGATAGTGGTCATCCCTGCCGTGTTCCTGACCTTAGGGGGAAAGCTCTCAGTTTTTCCCCATTGAGAATGATATTCACTGTAGGTTTTTCATAGATGGCTTTTATGATATTGAGGTATGTACCCTCTATGCCTATACTCTGAAGAGTTTTGATCAAGAAAGGATGCTGTACTTTGTCAAATGCTTTTTCTGCATCTATTGAGAGGATCATATGATTCTTGTTCTTTCTTTTGTTAATGTATTGTATCACGTTGGTTGATTTGTGGATGTTGAACCAACCTTGCAGCCCAGGGATAAATCCCACTTGGTTGTGGTGAATAGTCCTTTTAATGTACTGTTGGATCCTATTGGCTAGTATTTTGGTGAGAATTTTTGCATCCATGTTCATCAGGGATATTGGTCTGTAATTCTCCATTTTGCTGGGGTCTTTGTCTGGTTTTGGGATCAAGGTAATGGTGGCCTCATAAAATGAGTTTTGAAGTTTTCCTTCCATTTCTATATTTTGCAACAGTTTCAAAAGAATAGGTACTAATTCTTCTTTAAATGTTTGGTAGAATTCCCCTGGGAAGCCATCTGGTCCTGGGCTTTTGTTTTTTGGGAGATTTTTGATGACTGCTTCAATTTCCTTAGTGGTTATAGGTCTGTTCAAGTTTTCTATTTCTTCCTGGTTCAGTTTTGGTAGTTGATATCTCTAGGACTGCATCCATTTCTTCCAGGTTATCTAATATGCTGGCATAGAGTTGCTCATAATATGTTCTTATAATTTTATTTCTTTGGTGTTGGTTGTGATCTCTCCTCTTTCATTCATGATTTTGTTGATTTCGGTCATTTCTCTTTTCTTTTTGATAAGTCTGGCCGGGGGTTTATAAATCTTGTTAATTCTTTCAAAGAACCAGCTCCTAGTTTCGTTGATCTGTTCCACTGTTCTTTTAGTTTCTATTTCATTGATTTCTGCTCTGATCTTTATTATTTCTCTTCTCCTGCTGGGTTTAGGCTTTATTTGCTCTTCTTTCTCCAGCTCCTTTAGGTATACAGTTAGGTTGTGTACTTGAGACCTTGTTTCTTGAGAAAGGCTTGTATTGCTATATACTTTCCTCTTAGGACTGCCTTTGCTGCATCCCAAAGATTTTGAACAGTTGTGTTTTCATTTTCATTTGTTTCCATGATTTTTTAAAATTCTTCTTTAATTTCCTGGTTGACCCATTCATTCTTTAGTAGGATGCTCTTTAGCCTCCATGTATTTCAGTTCTTTCCGACTTTCCTCTTGTGATTGAGTTCTAGTTTCAAAGCATTGTGGTTTGAAAATAGGCAGGGAATGATCCCAATCTTTTGGTACTGGTTGAGACCTGATTTATGACCTAGGATGTGATCGATTCTGGAGAATGTTCCATGGGTGCTAGAGAAGAATGTGTATTCCATTGCTTTGGGATGGAATGTTATGAATATGTCTGTGAAGTCCATTTGGTCCAGTGTGTCATTTAAAGTCTTTATTTCCTTGTTGATCTTTTGCTTGGATGATCTATCCATTTCAGTGAGGGGGGTGTTAAAGTCCCCCACTATTATTGTATTGTTGTTGATGTGTTTCTTTGCTTTTGTTATTAATTGGCTTATATAATTGGCTGCTCCCATGTAAGGGGCAAAAGATATTTACAATTGTTAGACCTTCTTGTTGGATAGACCCTTTAAGTAGGATATAGTGTCCTTCCTCATCTCTTATTACAGTCTTTGGTTTAAAATCTAATTTGTCTGATATAAGGATTGCCACCCCAGCTTTCTTTTGGTGTCCATTAGCATGGTAAATGGTTTTCCACCCCCTCACTTTCAATCTGGGGGTGTCTTTGGGTCTAAAATGAGTCTCGTGCAGACAGCATATCGATGGGTCTTGTTTTTTAATCCAATCGGATAGCCTGTGTCTTTTGATTGGGGCATTTAGCCCATTTACATTCAGGGTAACTATTGAAAGATAGGAATTTAGTGCCATTGTATTGCCTGTAAGGTGACTCTTCCTGTATATCGTCTGTGTTCCTTTCTGGTCTATGTTGCTTTTAGGCTCTCTCTTTGCTTAGAGGACCTCTTTCAAGATTTCTTGTACGGCTGGTTTCGTGTTTGCAAATTCCTTTAGTTTTTATTTGTCCTGAAAGCTTTTTATCTCTCCTTCTATTTTCAATGACAGCCTAGCTGGATATAGTATTCTTGGCTGCATATTTTTCTCATTTAGTGCTCTGAATATATCCTGCCAGTCCTTTCTGGCCTGCCAGGTCTCTGTTGCCAATCTAATGTTTCTACCATTGTAGGTTACATATCTCTTGTCCTGAGCTGCTTTCAGGATTTTCTCTTTGTCTCTGAGACTCGTAAGTTTTACTATTAGATGTCGGGGTTGACCTATTTTTATTGATTTTGAGAGGGGTTCTCTGTGCTTCCTGGATTTTGATCCCTGTTTCCTTCCCCAAATTAGGGAAGTTCTCTGCTATAATTTGCTCCATTATACCTTCTGCCCCTCTCTCTCTTTCTTCTTCTTCTGGGATCCCAATTATTCTAATGTTGTTTCGTCTTATGGTATCGCTTATCTCTCAAATTCTGCCCTCGTGGTCCAGTAGTTGTTTATTTCTCTTTTTCTCAGCTTCTTTATTTTCCATCATTTGGTCTTCTATATCACTGATTCTCTCATTGCCTCATTTATCCTAGCAGTTTGCTTTGATTGCACCTCATTAATAGCCTTTTTGATTTCTACTTGGTTAGATTTTAGTTCTTTTACTTCTCCAGAAAGGGTTTCTCTAATAACTTCCATGCTTTTTTCAAGCCCAGCTAGTATCTTTAAAGTGATGATTCTGCACTTGATCTGACATCGTTCTATTGTCCGTATTGAATAGGTCCCTGTCGGTAGTACCCAGTCAGTACTACCTCTTGTTCTTTTTGTTGAGGTGATTTTTTCCATCTTGTCATTTTGTCCAGAGGAGAATAGATTAATGAGAGAACAAAATGCTAACAGGGTAACAACGTTCCCAGAAAATATACTCTAAACAAATCAGAAAAGGCCTGAAGCAGTGGGAAAAGAAAGGGAAAGAGAGAAAAAAGAAAAAGAAAAAGATAAAGATAAAAACAAAAACAGAACAAAACAAAAAACCAGAATGTGATCAAATATGATCAGGCTGGTATATAGATCAGTGCCACACACTAGATTTTGGGTGTATTTTGGTCTGTTAGAGGAAAGTACCTCCCAAAATTTTAAAGAAAGAAAAACTTATATATGTACAAAAATAAGGGTTGATATGATGAAGGGATGGAATATGACTGTAAAGATGGAAATGATAAAAAAATTTATAAAAGGAATTGATAAGAAGTTGTTTGAAAAAAGATAGAAGAGGATTTAAAAAAAAAAGAAAAAAAAAGGGAGAGAATGTGATCAGACAGGGGAGTAAAAAAAAACCATACACTAGAGATTTAGGGTATATTTTGATCTGTTAGAAGAAACTATCTCAAAATTTTAAAGAGAGAACAACTTATATATATATATATGTATATGCCAAAAATACGGGTAACTACTATGAAGGGATAGAATATGACTCTAAAATGAAAAATAAAAATGTTTTTTTAAAAAAGGGATTGATAAGATGTTGGTTGAGAAAGGGAAAAAGAAAAATTAAAAAAAAAGAAAAAAGACAGTTAAAAAAAATTAAGTTTGAAAGACTAAAGAATCAAGGTACAAAAGCCATGAATTCTATATGCATTATTCCCCTAGAGCTGGAGTTCTGCCGTTCTCATTGATCGGTAAACTTGGTCTTGGCTGGCTGTTCTCGCTGATCTTCTGCGGGAGGGGCCTGTTGCCATGGTTTCCAAAAGTCTTTGCAGGAGGCGGAATTGCCCTGCCCTTGCCCAGTCCGGGCTAAGTAATCTGCTCAGGTTTGCTCTCCGGAGCTTTTGTTCCCTGGAAGCTTTCCGTACAGTTTTGGAGGACAAGAGTGAAAATGGCGGCCTCCCAATCTCAGCCTCAGAGGAGCCAAGAACTCGGCCCTGCTCCTCAGTGAGCCCCCAGAGAAAAGCAGTCAGTCACTCCCGTCTCCCAGGTCTCCGGCCACACTCCGTGCTCACCCGGCCTGTGACCGCGCGTTTCTATCTCTGGCACCCGACCCCGGGTGGAGTCTCCAAACCCAGCAGATCCCTGCGGTGTGCTCCCGCACCTCTCCTCCCAGGGGAAGAAGGTGAGTCTCCCTGGATCTGCTGCTTGTTGGGTCCCTGCTGGAGGAGCTGTGGCCCGACTGTGCCGCGGATCACAGTTTATGACAACCCCAAGCTGAGAGCCCGCTCCTCAACTCCGTCTCTGCAGCCGGCTTCCCCACTCCGATACCTGGCAGCTCTGCCACATTCAGGCACCCCCAGTCTTTCTGTGACCCCAAGGGTCCTGAGACCACACTGTCCCACGAGGTTTCCACCCCCCGCTTAGCCACCGGAGTGACGTCCCTTAGCAGAGCAGACATCTAAAAGTTCTGATTTTGTGCTCCGCGGCTCTATCACTTGCCAGAAGCGGCCGACGGAGGCCCCTCCCCACCATCTATCCTCCCGAATATCGCCTCGGATTCACTTCTCCGCATGCCCTACCTTCCAGAAAGTGGTCGCTTTTCTGTTCAGAGAGTTGTTGCTCTTCTTTTCTTCGATCTCCTGTTGAGTTTGTAGGTGTTCAGAATGGTTTGATCCCTATCCAGCTGAATTCCTGAGAGAAGATGAAATCCAGGTCTCCTACTCATCCACCATCTTGCTCTGCCGAAATCTCGAGAACCAGTTTTAAGTTGGAGAAATGTGATCCAGGGCACTGAAGAGCAAGCAAGTAGTTACCTGACCTCACGTCCTCGTTGTCATTTATATTTGTCTTCCCCTTCCTCTTTCCTTTGCTGTTCTTTTGTTTCCCTGCCCATCTTTTTTTTTTTTTCTATGAATCTGTCTACTCTAAGTTATTGATAGGCTTTTAAATATAACTTGCCCTGCCTCAGAGAATGCCAGTTAACTCACTTGGGCCTTAAAACTTTAATGTCATGACTTTCAGTTTGACTTATAATGATTAAAATGTTTATTAGCCCAATCAGAAATAAACTAATGGTAAATATTTCAGCTGATATACGACTGTTGAAAGAAAGCAAGCTTCTTAATATCCAAATTCAATATAAGATGTGATATTACCCACCCTAATATATGTATTGATATTGGTAGTGCAAAAATATAATTTTGGCTTAAGTTCATGAAGATAGGTGTGTTGTGTGTGTGTGTGTGTATGTGTGTGTTGCACATATTTATAGGTTTGCACATAGGAACCTTTTATAATCAATAAGGCAGAAGGGGGCTCCCTTATATAGAGATTAAGGTAATTTAGGCTCATCTGCAGTAAGTAGGGCCTATTGAATAGCAAACGTTAAAGTATGAATATTCTTGTTCAAATATACATTATTTCTCTCACAGCCACTGAAAATACAATGGAGTGTCCTATTTCTTTTCTCATGCCAATCACGATAAGAAAGATATTGTATTCAATTTAAATAGTATTTAACATGTGGTCTGAGTGAAAAACTTTTAGAAGTTGACTCAATATAGCAGTTTCTTGTGGTGACACATTAATTGTGTTGGGTTCCATTTATGGGGTGTTCCAACAACAAAGCTTGTTAATGGTGATCTGGAGACATTTTCTTGTTCCATTTTTCCTTTTAGAGATAGATGAGGGTGTTAGATAACAAGGCTTTCATTGTTTTGAGAAAATTTTGCAGTTTGCTCTTAGAAAGCAATAATTTTAGAAATAGGAGAAATTCCTATAGATATGCAAAGTAAATATTGTAGAACGCAAGTTTAAAAAATTGAAACAATTTAAGCTTTTACTTGAATCTTTATGTTTTCTTACTATTTTACATGATGCTGAATAATTTACTAACTTATAGTTCAAAGTCAGCTTAATAAGCTCTGATATTTTATAACTACAGCTATAATTCATTCAGTGTCAAACCATAATCTACACATTAGTTTTTAAAACATGGAATTTATAAAAACCTTACCAAAATTTAGTTTATCTACTCTATTATATTTATTTCATTTTTTTAATTTAACTTTTAAAAAAAATATTTTAAGGATTTTGTTTATTTACTAGAGGGAGAGCATGAGTGAGGGAAGGGGCAGAGGGAGAGGAACAAGCAGACTCCCCACTGAGTGCAGAGCCTGACGCGGGGCTTGATCTCAGGACCCCAAGATGAGACATGACCTGAACCGAAATCAGACACTTAACCAACTGAGCCACCCAGGTGCCCTTAATTTAGCATTGTAGCATAAAGCTTTGGGATGCTGACAAGTAAAGTATTTCACTGTAAAACATGTACAAAGTGGATAATTCAAAGTACACTAATATAATAGATACAAACTTAATAAAAACTGAGATAAAACAAAAAATAGATAACACGTAGTAATTTGGATTATATTTTGTCAAAGATTATTTATAGCAGTTGTTTATTTATTTGACCATCAGTTTATTTAACATTAGCTGGTTAGTAAAAGTCCATGGGGTAAAGTAAACAAGGAACAGGCTTAAGAATTAGATAAAATCTCACAAAAATTCTGTTTACTAATCTAGAAAAGAGTGGGTTATTCCTTAGACCATACACATGATAACTGACTGTGTTGGCTTGTCTCTAAGAGCCAGCACTCTGAGCTCCCCTTCTCTCCCTGGCTCTATGCCTAGAGGAGAGAGCCCAGTATAGAGAGCTCTTCATCTCCTTGATGGTCAACAGTCTAGATCTCACCTCTTTGGGAATTAGGTGATTTAGAATATAACATTCAGAGCTAAGGGAAATTGAAATTATTCAGAGCAGATCAGTCATTTGTGGAATATATGTGGAGATATAAAAATATATAATATATATAATTAGTATCTTAAACACCAAAAACAATTCTAACACAGTGATCAAGCATGTAATTCATATAATAACTAAAATCAAAGCTTAGGGAATAATAATGTAGACTATAAAGAGTGTAATAGAGCAAAATGGTAATGAGAAAAATATGGAAGGATTTTGTGTTTTGGAGGTATTGAGTCTTACATCTGCTTTTGGTCAGGATAGAGTATTTTCATTAAACTAAAATGAAAGGGAATATTATATGGTCCATTTTTATGTTGCAACGTGCCAGCTCAGAGTGCTATATACTGAAGTTCTCAGACTATGAGGATATATAAAAGCATACTCTTGATTTGTCATATGAACTTGTAATTTGTGTTATAAAAGTATCTACTCTCAAATCAAAGGAAAACATGTTGCAATGAAGAAGGATAATTAGGGAGCTTGAGCTTTTTTTTTTTTTTACTGTGACTTTTTTTTTTATTATGTTATGTTAATCACCATACATTACATCATTAGTTTTTGATGTAGTGTTCCATGATTCATTGTTTGCGTATAACACCCAGTGTTCCATTCAGTACGTGCCCTCTTTAATACCCATCACCAGGCTAACCCATTCCCCCACCCCCCTTCCCTCTAGAACCCTCAGTTTGTTTTTCAGAGTCTATCAACTCTTGAGCTTGAGCTTTTTGAAAAGCATCATGAGTTAAGCACATAGGTTCTGATCAAACTACCCGGTTCAAATTTCTGTCCACTATTCACTACATTTGTGTCCTGATTACACATAAAATAATTTAGATAATTTGAATTCAGATTATAATTTCAGATCCTTTGGATTCCTTTAGGGAGAAAGACTTTCATGACATTACACACCTCACCCCTCCCCAATTTGGCAACTTCCAGATTTACTGTATCTTTTAAGATACATTATATCATCATCCCAGCCAGTAATGACCTCTCATTCATTTGAATTCCCTTTTCACTCTTTCCTTCTACATTTCTCGTGAAATGTACAATATACCACTCCCTAGTGTAATTATGTATACAGATAAGATATCTCCCTTTTAGTCTGTAAGATCCTTGAGAGCAGTAATTGTGGTTAATTTGTATGTATTGTATAGGACTGAACTCAGTTCCTTCTACAAAGATGAAAGCCCTATGAGAATTTAGTGGATGAATATTCTCTCAAAACATTTACAGTCTGAACTACATAAATCAGCTCTCATTTATGCATTGATTTTCCCTGTTTTCTAATAATTGCATTTGAATAGAATTTGTCTCAATTGTCTATTTTCTATGTCCAATCACCTATCATAACAGCTCAGAGTAGGCTTTCAATCAAAATGGACTATACGTTAAGTTTTCAGGAAAAGCATGTTAATAATTTCCAAAAGTAATCAACAGTCATCCTTAGTTTGATTTCTTCCTTTCGTCATTGCCAATCAGAAATCAAATTATTTTCCTCCTATTTTTAATGTAAAAAGCAGAGTTTAAATAATTTTCAGTTTAGGGCGCCTGGGTGGCTCAGTTGGTTAAGCGACTGCCTTCGGCTCAGGTCATGATCCTGGAGTCCCTGGATCGAGTCCCGCATCAGGCTCCCTGCTTGGCGGGGAGTCTGCTTCTCCCTCTGACCCTCCCCCCTCTCATGTGCTCTCTCTCATTCTCTCTCTCTCAAATAAATAAATAAAATCTTTAAAAATTAATAATAATAATTTTCAGTTTAGTTGTAAGTTTACACAACCAGATTTATTAAAAATTAAATTTACCTACATGATTTGTACTTAATTATAAGTGTTGATTTGATTTGTGGTCTCAAGATTTTCTGATATGAATTCAGGCCAAGGTTTCAGCAAATGTTCGCTTTGAAATTCAAACTCAAGAAAAATAACTGAATATTTGACCTTGTACTATAAAAAGAAACCAGGATCATAGAGCAAAAAATTACCTCCACATAGTATTCATCCTCTGCTGCTTCCCACTACCATAGATTATAAGGTTTCCCTTTCTTTGGCTGTGCCTATGTAATGTCAGAAAGAGATAGCTAAAAATTAAAAGTTTAGTCAGATAACTTTATAGATTAATTTCAAGGCTTAAGATTTGTTTTTAAATTGACCTCTAAAATCTCTTTCAAGATGTATAATTATGTATTTAAACAGTTTTTGTTTTTATATTTAAAGTGAATTTGGCTAAAGCAGTTGTTCACATAGACACCATCAGTGAGGTGTTTACTTTTGTGTGAAAAAAATGTCTTTCAAATCACCTCAGACTTCCTATAAGAAACCATGTATAACCATCTTTATTATTCACAATTGCCCTGTATCAGTATAACATTCCTTTCTCTAAAGTACAACGTAATAGGTGATGCATTAGTATTGAACCAATTTTCCAGTCAAATGAGTATGCTTAGAAGAGAGCTAATAGAAGTCTCAGTAATAATAATACAGACAATTCATAGTATAGAAGGGCCTATTAGTCTGTAGCATTGTGGTTTTGATATATTTAACTACTAACCTTTAAATTAATTTGTTGTTCTGCTTGTATTAATGTATTCTAAATCAGGCTAGATTCATTGGTGCTAAAAAATATTATGATGTAATACAAAACAATGTAATAATCAACATTGTATTTTCAGTCACATTAATATAGAGTGAGATTAAAACCATAATTAATAATCATGAAATAAACAAGCTCTTGTAAAATTATAACTATATAGGCATTAGGGTATTTCTATAAAATATATCTGCTTTCACTGAAAGTTTATAGTCATAAATACTAATGATTTTGAGAAAATATGTGTATATATGGAGATATATATTAAACAAAATGAAGTAAATAATTTTGTTTTTCCATAACTGTGTACATCAATTTATCTTTGTTTTATCTTTCCTTCAAACTAAGAATTATTTTATTCAATAGCTACAGTGCATTTTTCCATTTTAAAATATATTTAGCAAAAATTAGTTCCATTGCTGTAGTGTGCAAAACAATAGGTTAGAGCTGCAAAGAAACATAAATGTATAAGATGCAGTACCTGCCATTTCTAAATCTTACGTCTAGTGGGAAGGAAGGCAGAGACTCATTTCCATAATGTACAATAGTAAACCATGTTGAAGAAAGGGAAGTGGAACTGGGGACCATCTACTGTACTAGTTTGCTAGTAACTAGGCTGCCACAATAAAGTGCTACAAACTGAGTGGTTTAAACAACAGAAATTGATTGTCTCACAGTTCTGGAGGCTAAAAGTCTGAAATCACAAGGAGTTGTCAGGGTAGGTTTCTTCTGCAGGCTAGAAGGAAGATTCTGTCATGTCCCCCTCCTAACTTCTGAGCGTTAGCTGGCTATCTTTGGCTATTGAGACATCACTCCAATCTCCAGTCTTATAATTTCATGGCGTTCTCCCTGTATCTCTTCAGATCATCCTCCCTCTGTGCAAGTCTATCTATGTGTATGAATTTCCCCTTTTTATAAAAACAGCAGTAATATTGGATTGGGATCCATCCTAAGGACCTCATGTTAAATTGATTACCTCATGAACATTTCATTTCCAAATAAGGTCACATTCTCTGATTTCAACATATCTTTTTGAGGAGATAGAATTCAACCCATAACATCTATCTGTATTTTGTTGCTGTTTCCTTTGGGATTTCAGTCCTGCCTGGTTATACCTGGTCAATTTGTGGCCTGACAATAATCTATTGAAATGAGGGATAAAGAGTCTTCGAGAAGTAAGCTGAACATCTAGGAAAACACACGGAGCTTAGTTTTTCTCTCTGACTTCCCAATTAATTGCAAAGCAGCCCTGGAACCAAGAGGTTTCTTGTGTGTTAGTGTTAGCTTGGTGTAAATGTTCTATGTGGAACCCTGAGAGATCTGATGCTTGTTTCCTTTTTAGGCAGAGAGAGTTGTGAGGTCCAACTAAATTATGCTCTTCCTAACAGAAACAGCAGAGGTGTCAAAGGCACGTATCAGCACCTGAGGAAAAGAGAAAAAAGAAAATAATGTCTAATGGTAGCCTATTCAATCTGAAGTTAGGTATGTGTGAGTCTAAGAAAGGGAACATTGTACAGGCATATGTCAGAGATATTATAGGTTTGGTTCCAGGCTACACAATGAGATGAATATTGCAATAAAGAGAATCAAATGATTTTTTGGTCTCCTAAAGCATATAAAAGTTATGTTTATACTAAAGTCTACTAAGTGTGTGATAACACTATGTCTAAAATATGTATATACTCTAATTTAAAATGACTTTGTTGCTAAAAAATGCCAACCATTATCTGAGCTATCAGCAATTTGCAATCTTTTTGCTGTTGGAGGTTTTGCGTTAATGTTAGTGGCTACTGACTGATCAGGGTGATGGTTGTTGAGAGCTGGGCAATTTCTGAAAATAATGCAACAGTGAAGTTTGCCACATGAATTGACTCTACTTTTCATGAATTACTTCTCTGTAGCATGTGATGCTGTCTGAAAACATTTACCCATAGTAGAGCTTCTTTCAAAACTGGAGTCAATCTTCTCAAATCTTGCTGCTGTTTTATTGACTAAGTTTATATAATATGCTATGCCCTTTGTTGTCATTTCAACAATCTTCACAGCATCCTTACCAGGAGTAGATTCCATTTCAGGAAATCACTTTCTTTGCACATCCATAAGAAGCATCTCCTCATCCATTAAAATTGTGTCATAAGATTGCAGAAATTCAGTTCCATCTCAGGCTCCACTTCTAATTCTAGTTCTCTTGCTATTTCCACCACATCTGCAGTTACTTCCTCCACAGAAGTCTTGAACCCCTCAAAGTCATCCATAAGGATTAGAATCAACTTCTTCCAAATTCCTGTCATGTTGATACTCTGAACTCTTCTTAATGGCCCCTAGAATGGTGAATCCTTTCCGGATTTTCAGTTTACTTTGACCAGATCCATCAGATGAATTGCTATCTGTGGTACCTATAGCCTTATGAAATGTATTTCTTAAATAATAAGACTTGAAAGTCAAAATTAGTCCTTGATCCATGAGCTGCAGAATGGATGTTGTGTTGGCAGGAATGCAAACAACATTTATCTCATTATACATCTCCATCAAAGCTCTTGGGTGACCAGGAGCATTATAAATGAGCAGTAGTACATTGAAAGTAATTTTTTTTTTGAGCATTAGGTCTCAACAATGGGGTTAAAATATTCAGTAAACCATGCTGTCAACAGGTAGAGCATTTGTAGAGCACACGCAGAGTAGATTCAGCTTATTTCTTAAGAGCCCTCGGATTTTCAGAATGGTGGCTTCCACCTAAAGTCACCAGCTGCATAAACCCCTAACAAGAAAGTCAGCCTGTCTTTTGAAGCTTTGAAGCCAGGCATTGGTTTCTCCTCTCTAGGTATGAAGGTCCTAGATGGCATCTTCTTCCAATAGAAAACTGTTTAATCTCCATTGAAAATCTGTTGCTCAGTATAGCCACCTTCATTTATTATCCTAGATAGATCTTTTGGATAATTTGCTACAGCTTCTATGTCACCACTTGCTGCTTCATCTTGCACTTCTTTGTTATGGAGTAGGCTTCTTTCTTTATTTTTTAAGTCTTTATTTAAATTCCAGTTAGTTAACATACAGGGTAGTATCAGTTTCAGGTATACAATATAGTGATTCAACACTTCCACACAACACCCAGTGCTCATCACAACAAGCACCCTCCTTAATCCCCG
This sequence comes from Neomonachus schauinslandi, assembly GCF_002201575.2. Classification (NCBI taxonomy): domain Eukaryota; kingdom Metazoa; phylum Chordata; class Mammalia; order Carnivora; family Phocidae; genus Neomonachus; species Neomonachus schauinslandi. The sequence goes on along the minus strand of NC_058403.1, from coordinate 49,286,681 downwards.
TCACCTATTTAACCCATCCCCCATCCCACCTCCCCTCTGGTAACCATCAGGTTGTTCTTTATAGTTAAGAATCTCTTTCTTTATGTAAACCTCATGAACCAACCTCTGCTGGCTTCCAACTTTTCTGCTGCAGCTTCCTCACCTCTTTTAGCCTTCATGGAATTGAAGAGAGTTAGGGCCTTGCTCTGGATTAGGCTCCGGTTTAAGGGAATGTTGTGGCTGGTTTGATCTTCTATCCAGACCACTAAAACTTTCTCCTCTGTATCAGCAATAAGGCCATTTCACTTTCTTATCATTTGTGTGTTCACTGGAGTAAACTTTTAATTTCCTTCAAGAACTTTTCTTTTATCTTCATAACTTGGCTAACTTGCACAAAAGGCCTAGTGTTTGGCCTATTAGCTTTTTTTTTTTTTTTGGATAAAAAATAGTTTATTTCCTGGTAATTATAAAGGAATCACTTTTTAGGTGTTTGGAAGTAGGATGATATGGAACCAAAGTAATGAAAATATTCAACTAATTTTGCTAGAAATAGAGTCCTTCAACCCCATGCTCCGTGGTATATATCACTCCATAAACAATCCCAGCACCATGGACCAACTTAAATAAGATGTTTATCCAGTGGCCTTGTTTGAGAGTTTGAGAGGACAGGAAGTTCTGTTTCTACATCCATTTTTATTTCTATAATCCCAATTTTCTTACTCCTAAAATCTCAACATAAAGGAGCTACTCTTTTTTGGTGAGATTGCCCTATTTCCTTTTTTTTTTTTTTGTATTCTACTGGTTTTTTTTAAATTTAATTTATTTTTTCTTTTTTTAAATTTTATTATGTTATGTTAATCACCATACATTACAACATTAGTTTTTGATGTAGTGTTCCATGATTCATTGTTTGTGCATAACACCCAGTGCTCCATGCAGAACGTGCCCTCTTTAATACCCATCACTAGTCTAACCCATCTCCCCACCCCCTCCCCTCTAGAACCCTCAGTTTGTTTCTCAGAGTCCATAGTCTCTCATGGTTCGTCTCCCCCTCCGATTTTCCTCCTTCATTTTTCCCTTCCTGCTAGTTTCTTTTTTTTTTTTTTAACATATATTATTTGTTTCAGAGGTACAGGTCTGTGATTCAACAGTCTTACACACTTCACAGCGCTCACCATAGCACATACCCTCCCCAATGTCTATCACCCAGCCACCCATCCCTCCCACCCACCCCCACTCCAGCAACGCTCAGTTTCTTTCCTGAGATTAAGAATTCCTCATATCAGTGAGATTGTATGATACATATCCTTCTCTGATTGACTTATTTCACTTAGTTTTGACATGCCTTCTTTACTAAGCTGTATCTTTCCTAGCTTTTGATTTTAACTGAGAGATGTGCACACTTCCTTTCACTTCAACACTTAGAGGCCATTGTAGGGCTATTAACTGACCCAATTTCAATATTGTCGTATCTCAGGGAATAGGGAGACCTGAGGAGAAAGAGAGAGATGTGGGAACATCCCGCTGGTGGAGCAGTCAAACTTATGCAACATTTATTAAGTTCATCATCTTGTATGGGCACAGTTTGTGGTGTCTCAAAACAATTACAACAGTAACACAAAGATCACTAATCACAGATCACCATAACAAAAATAGTAATAATGAAAAATTTGAAATATTGCAAGAATTACCAAAATGTGACAGACATAGAGTAAGCAAATGCTGTTGGAAAAATGACACCAATGGACTTACTTGATGCAGGGTTACCACAGACCTTCAATTTATAAAAAAAAAAAAAAGGCAATATCTGCAAAGTGCAAAGAAAATGAAGTACAAGAAAATGAGGTATGCCTGTGTATCAATAGATTGCTTTGCTTACATTTTGTTGAAACTCAGGCTATGTTTCACTCACTCAAACTTGATATTGCTGGGACTGTATCTTTTTTGCAGTCAGTGCTAGAAATGTGTTTTCATTTTAGAATTAGAACCTTGACAGGAATACTTGCTTTGGCTGACATCTCCTACTCAATTTTCAAGGCCCAATTCAAATCCTGCCTTCTTTGTAAAATTGCCTCTTCTTTAATGAAGGTATGGGCTGCCTGTTTGGTGTTCTCATGGCACTCTATTTTTTTTTTTTTTATATTTATCTCTCCCAGAAGAGTATTATGTTTCTGAAGATAAGGAATGTTTCAAATGTCTCTTTAAATGCCTAGTGCCTAGAATGCGGTCTAATAAATGCTGAATAAATGTTTGCTGAATGAATAAAGACATAAATGAATGCAACTTTGCCACAAAATAGCATAGGTAATGGTGGAATAAAAAAACCCTGCAATATGCTTCCATTTATTCTTTTCTTCCTGTTTTTAAATATTAGTAGCTGTAAGGTGAATAATAGTACATGGTATAAATCAAATAATAATACATGATGAAACTATCTGATGTATGTTAACTATACATATGTACATGACTACCTGTGTGTATATGTTTATTTAGAAAATTTCAACACCTGTTATTGTGCAAGCAATGTCACTCACTGTTGTAGAACTTGCAACATATCATCAAATTTCAAGTCAGCCATATAATCTATGTGAGGGAATTCAGCAGTGACATATAAATATTTCTGTATTGGAAAAATAGTTATGCTTGTACTATTCTATAGGTGTATTAATATAGGATTCTGGACACTGATTTTTTTAAATAGGTGGAAGAAGCAAAAATAATGTTAATTCACATGAATACATTAAATGGTTTTAAATGATTACTAATGTCTAATTAACCAGCATAATGTTGTCTACATTACCAGATGGTGTGGGGCAGATACCTCATCAATACTTTTATCTGAGAGCAGGTGAATGTTATGCTATCCATCACATTTTGCATATGCAGGGAGCCCATGCCTTTGATTCTGTGATGAATACACATTCTAACATGGGCAGTTTGGAATAAGCAGTACTCCCCTTTCAGCCTTACAGATGTGATAATAAATCCAACTGAGCTTTCTGCAGGGTCTGTTATCCCCATGCACTGTTAAATATGAATCTGTTTCAGTGACAGGAGATGTGAATCCCACAGAACCAGATCATCATTAACATTTCTAAAATGCTTGGAGGTTCCTTTGAGATAAAAGAAATGCTATAAATATTGCTATGATTATCTTTTTTCTCTTTGAGAGAGAGATTATTATTCACACGGTATACCTTTTTTTTTTTTCCATCCTGGAAAATATTTGTCATCTTGATGCATTCTCCAGTCACTGCCAATGAAGAAAAATGTTTGCATCTCTTTCTCCACAAACTGTGGGTGGGGAGAGACTTCAAATTGAATTAAGAACACATCAGTGAGCTCCAAATAAATGATTCAGCCTGAAGGCTGAAGTGTTACCTTTTATTCTATGGCCTATAATTGACACAAATTGTGTGTAGAGTAATTCATAAAGCACAGACTGTGCAATAGTGGAATATTTTATTATAATGAAGGATCATTATTTTTTATAGTCAAAAAGAAGCTCAAACACCCTGATCATTAAGCAACGTTACATATTTTCAGTTGAAGAGTAAGATTATAGGCTGGGAGCCAATTTTAACTGGATTTAATAACTTAGTATTTATTGTTTTCTGAGCTCAAAGAAACTGAAAACTTCTCATAATGAATTTTATATTATTTTTGTTCTAGCTTGGATTTGTCAACAGTAAGAAATGTGGCACTATCTTCAAGAAAATTTTGTAGATTTAGAGAGGAGAATGCTAAAAATGATCTGGTCCAAAAAAAAATTTAAGTGGTATTAATAATAGTTATACACATTACCTATAATGTACAGGAGTTAGCTTGCTAAACTATTTTAGTGCAATCAAGCCTGCAAATCTTCCAGAACAATAATATTATTAATGATTCAAGGTGTTTCTCACTATAAGAGATTTTAATATTTTTAGCCAAAAAAATCCTTATTTAATATAAACAATGTTGAAAACTTAAGGCATGAAAATAGATGAATTCAAACCAATACTTGATTCTTGGTGTGTAAGCAGCTGGCCTGGTTTTCTATTTATCATTTCATACAAGCTAACATTTTACTGGGAAAATTTCACAGTGGGTTAAAGAATTTAGTTGGGTATTCTTTGTTGTTTTAATCATTACAAGTGAAGTAAAAGTGATCAAGATATTGTTTCAGAATATAGCGTGTCTTTTATCCTTAATTGTGTTAAATTTTAACCTGTGTAGGTTTTGTTTGCCACAGAAACAATTAAATACCATTCTAAAGGCAGCTATAGAAATTCTGGATAGAAAAAAAGGGTTATCTTTGTGTTGCCATAAATAAAATTCAAAACAATATAAAAAGAGGGGGGGAAATATGTTATTGCTTCTATAACTTGTTTACATCATCATATTTCTGGTTCTCTTATAATTCCTTCTACAACTCTCACATTTTTCACTACCCAAGTTATGATTCTTTGGTTAAAACTCATGTATATTTTACAATGACATTATTTGTCTAACATGTGAGACTTTGGGTGACCTATGCTTTCAGACTCAAGATTACTCTTCTTTCAAGCATTCCTGTCCTCTGGGTTCTTTTCAGCTCTAAAATTCCATGAGATCCCAGTAACACTATGCCATAGAAAGAATTTTGAGTTAGAATTTAATGGATTTAGTTTAAGGATACACTCATGCCAACAATGATGATAAGTAACTATTTGCATATATATGCAATATACATATATATTTAAATATATGTTATAGATAAATTTATAATGTATATTGTATATATATATATAAATCTTTCTACATATAATTCCGCTCTGCATAGGTTGCTATACACACACACCTCACACACACACACACATATTTATATTCCAAGTATATATATGTTTATATTCCATATATATATAAATATATATACATAAAAATTCCAAATGATCCACCCAAATAGTTTTGGGAACTCTCTGTAAATGAGATTTCAGATTTCATCGTAAAGATGATTTGGGAAGAAAGGGGAACATATGGGCTAAATTAACCATCTGTGTAACTTGTAGAAATATTGGGAACTAATCCATCAAACAGGACACTGGAAAAGCTCTGATCTCTAAGCCGCAGGAACCATGGATGGTGGTGAGCAGTGGAGAAAACAGGATTAAGTGAAGGTTTATATATATACATGGGATAACAGATTCTTATATGGCACTTCCATCATGTTATCCTCACATTGCATCTATAACCATCATTATATTATACCACTCCACTCTATCCCTAGTCAATACCTAAAACATGTGTATTGTTTCCTAGAGTCTGTACCCAGAAAAATGCTAGTCTTTTTCTCTAAAGAAATTGAATAAGATTTGGACATACCCACATACAATGCTTCATGTATTGACATTTTCTTGAAAGAATTAAGCCGTTTCTCTTATTCAAATGATATCTGTGGTATCTGTAGCATGGTAATTTAACAGGATACAAGAAAATTTTAAAAAATGGCTTCAAACGTCAAGGATATATTTTTAACCTAGAATTCTTTATCTTTCCAAAGCATGAATAAATGTCCAGAAAAAGAGTTTATAATTGTACAAAGATGTGGAAAATTTACTTGCCATGAATCTTATATTTGGAAGTTCTTTGAAGATGTACTTCAGTGAAATAAATTTGGAAATCAAGGAAGACGAAGACATGGGTTTGGGGAATGATGTGGTAGCCCAGATATTGTATTCCAGATGAGAGCTCTATAACAGACCTGGAGAGCAACCTACACAGTACAGGAAGGTGTGATAGATGGAAGAAAAGCATCTTGGGAGATTAAAAAAAAAAGGGGTATGTTTAAGAGATTTAAAATTTGAGGGTATGCTGATGGCAAGTAATGCGGAAAAAAAAAAACAAGATTTAAAAATTCTATGAAAAATAATTTACTAGAGATCATGACTCAGTGATTTTTGTGATCTTAGTAAAATGCTCTATTTAGTGGCATGAATGTAGAACATGTATTATTTTGTTGGGGCTCATAATAAAATACCACAGTCTGGGTGGATTAAATAAGTGAAATTTATTTTCTCACAGTTCTTGATGCTGAAGTCTGAGATTAAGATGTTGACAGGATTAGTATCTTCTAATGCCTATCTCCTTGGCTTGAAGTTGATGTTTTGTTTTTGGTTTTATTTTTTTGCTGTGTATTTCCATGGTCTTTCCTGTGTGCATGCACATCCCTCATGTCTCCTTGTGTGTCCAAATTTCTTCTTCTGATAGGAACACCAATCAAATTGGATTAAGGCCTGTCTTAGTCCCTGTTTTCTCATTTTTAAAATGAGAAATCAGATTGGATTAGGGCCCATCTTCATGGCTTTGTTTTTAAAATAATTACCTCTTTATTATTTTTTTAATATTTTATTTATTTATTTGATAGAGCACAAGCAGGGGGAGCGGTAGAGGGAGAGGGAGAAGCAGGCTCCCCGCTGAGCAAGGAGCCTGATGCAGGGCTCAATCCCAGGACCCTGGGATCATGACCTGAGCCAAAGGCAGCCACCCAACTGACTGAGCCACCCTGATGTCCCAATAATTACCTCTTTGAAAGCATATCTTCAAATACAGTCACATTCTGAAGTACTGGGGGTTCAGATTTCAACACCTGTATTTTAGGAGGAATAAAATTCAATCCAAAAGAAACTTTTTAGCAAATAAAATGGAATCCTCACACTTTATTGTGAATTAATAGTTTTAAGGTTTTGGGGAGCCTGAGTGGCTCAGTTGTTAAGTGTCTACCTTCTGCTCAGGTCATGATCACAGGGTCCTGGATGGAGCCCCACATCAGGCTCCCTGTTCAGCAGGAAGCCTGCTTCTCCCTCTCACACTCCCACTGATTGGGTTCCTTCTCTCACTATCTCTTCCTCTGTCAAATAAATAAATAAAATCTTTAAAAAAATAGTTTTAAGGTTTTAAGTCATTTTATGGTCAAAGTTAGAAGATATCTTTGTGTTTCCACTAATAGAATTATACCCTTAAAAATAGGAAATTACAAGATATTACAAAATTGATGAAAATAATGACAATAATACAAAAATAATAGAAAACCTAAAATATATACTAGCAGATGTTGAATAAAAGAGAGATAGGATGAATTAAAACATGGTTTTCATATTGAAGAGTAAATGGGTAATTTCTGTAGTTGATGAATCAATAAACAAAATGTAGTATTTTACATGGAGTTTTGAAATAACCTATTAAAAAATAAAAACAATAAATTTAATATGACAGACTAGCTGGAGTGAGATTGAGAATAGGAAAATGTAGGGTAGGATATTTATTTATATCAAAAACACTTCTAAACATTTAGAATCATTGCTGTGTAACTGTGATAAATACAGCAAACAGTACTTACTATTGTTAGCATTCCATTATTATATAATATATGGTTAGGGTTTACTCTGGGCACATATTATTACTTCTAATTTTATCATCCATCGTTTTGGATTTAAAGTGTGTTAGGCTTCAGTAGACATGGATTTAGTTGTCTAAGTTTCTAAAAAGTTTCCAAAAAGAATAGAAAATATGATGTTTAAAGGAAAAACAAAATAAAGAAAATACATAAAATAGTATTTTGGTTTGCCTTGGCACACTTAAAAACTTGGTTTATGTGATTATTTCCTAGGATAATCTAAGGAGTAATGGCAAATATTTCACAGCATAATTAAACATATTTTATTATAGTGTTTATTTATTTATTTGTTCATTTGTTTTATTCTAAACCCAGTGTAGTTAACATACAGTGTTATATTAGTTTCAGATGTAAAATATTAGCATTCAGTAATTCTGTACTATTTTCAGTGCTCATCAAAATAAGTGTGCTCTTAATTCCCATCACCTGTATCACCCATCTCCCCAACCACCTCCCCTCTGGTAACCATCAGTTTGTTCTCCAGAGTTTATTTTTTGGTTAAAAAAAATTATGATGTTTTAGGGCACCTGTGTGGCTCAGTTGGTTAAGCATCCAACTCTTGATTTTGGCTCAGGTCATGATCTTAGGATTGTGGAATCAAGCCCTGTGTTGGGCTCCACTCTAGCATGGAGCCTGCTTGGGATTCTCTCTCTCTCTCCCTCTGCCCCCCTCCCCTCCCCAAATCTCATGCATGCTCTCTCTCTCTCTCTAAAAGAAAAAAAGATGATTAGATTGCTATCATGAGCAATCTTTAATTTTTTAAATATTTTTTCTCTTAGTATTTAATTTCTACTATATTCTATTCTTTCTCCATGCCCTTGAAATCCTTAATAATTTAACATTTTTATTAGATTACTTAAGTCTTAAAACTCTCCAAAGATTATTTTCATCTTTTATAAATTCCCTAAGCCTGTAATTTGTAGGTTATCATATTCTAGCTATATAATATCTGAGGTAAAGTAGTCTAATAAATAGGAATTATTGAATTAAAATAAAAAGCATAAAACATTTATTGTTTAGATATATTCTGTTTGAGATATTCATTACTTCATTGGTCTAAGATATGAAAAGTTAATTCATAATAACCACATTTCAAATTGTTTAAGCCCAGGTCCTCCTAACTGCCCATCCTCATATTAAACTGCTTTGTCTTACTTTGTGCCATTTGCAAATTTATGAACATTCTTATTATTGAAAAAAAATTTTCAGATTCATTTTTTCATTCATTCATTTGTTTATATTAACACTACTCATCTCTCTTTAGTGATTCTTTGTTTCTCTCTATTATAGAAACTCATGAAGTACCAACACTTGAGTTGTAAGAGCAGGTTAATTTGAGGATCAATACACATCCTTGGTATAAAATATATGTTGCCCTTTCTTTAACAACATAACAGATGCAGTTTTTGTCTTAACATACACATGTATAGTATACTCCAAATCCATTAAATTTTCACTGATTTAAGCCAAAACTCTTCTTAAAGTTCCTGACAAACCCCTTGCACAGTTCTCATCATTTAATTTCTCCTTTGTGTATATCCTAGCCCCTCACCTTTATGACAAGCATTTACTTGCTTCCTTTTCCTTTCTCTGTCACTTACCAAACTTCCCTGTTACGTTGACTCTTATTCCTCAGTGAACCTTAAGTCATACCACCCACCATTGTATTTCAAAATGAATTACTAGAGGAATTTGAAGATAAAATGCAAAAAGCTGGAGAAAAAGGAAGACAAGAGAAGATGAAAAAGAAAGATAATAAGGGGAGAAGGGAGAAGAAAAAGAAAAGGGGAAGAAGAAAAGTTAAAAGAGAGAGAGAGAGGTGGAGATTATAGGAGACAGAATGTCTCCAGTTGTTGAAAGGTACTTTTCACCTCAACCACACTACAGATTCACCATCATGTAGGAAAGGATTTTTGAGCTTTATAAGGTATTGCCAAGAATGTAGACCTAGTGTTGAATAAAAAAAGTACAGTTTATATAAAACAAACAGCTATCTCTTCTTATTTTTATCTGTTCAATTAAATATTACTGGTGAGTCAAACAGTTGAGTTAATCTCCCAAATAGCATAATAGAAAGGAATTAAATTTTGTATTGTTGCAGGTTAGAACTAACTTCAGATTGAAACAAGTAGAAGATCAGTGGGGGCAATCAAACACAGGCCAAGTATTAATCAAAGGGCACTTTCAGGGGCAAGAAAAAGCCACCTCATAATGTGAGGTCATTTGCATTGGGATACATTTGTTCACACACCTTTGAATTACCCATCCCATTATATTACTTTTAGTAATTTAGGTTCACTGGAGCAGAGAAAGAGTTAGATTGACAATGATAGCAGCCTAAAAGAGATGATTGTTTCTGTTTCCCATTTTCAGGCTTCACTTCTGATAAAAAGAATGAATTATAATGAAAAGTTAATAGTTAATCATGATAGCAATGCCTTAGTATCTCATTTTCCCACCTAAATGTTCTATTTTGGTTCAAAAAAAAAAATAGAGGATGACAGGCATTTTTATATTGACATTTTGGTTTTTTTTAATGATTATTTCTTTCACTTTAAAAACACACTTTTATATTCTCCAATGTTTTCACAATTTCAACTGTGGATTACAGAAACAATGGGAAGCAAACCGTGTTGCCTTAACTCATCTTGATCTTCAGCATCATAATACATTACAGTTCTATGCAATTTCAAAAAAATGGGAAAAAAAGGGAAAAAAATGGAAACACCTGGACCCATTTTCTTAGAAGGCCTTTAGACTTCCATCTACATATTAAATGAACTGATGTACTTGAAAGGAAACTCTGATGAAAACTTTTAGATATCAAGACATAGGATTTGTAATTATGAAAAATTACTGATTTAGAATATTTAAAAACATTGTTAAATACAGGAATTGTTGCTTGTGTTAGCCTAAGAAATAAAGGCCCTGCTACACACACACACACACACACACACACACACACACACACACATTGTACTTACGATTTTATATAGTTTATAATTATACAAGTGATATATTTTATAAATATATATAGGTAACACATATTTGTTATATATATTAGATGTGAAAGGATATATTTGAAAGGAAACTCTAAGGGAAAGTTTTAGATATCAAGACATAGGCTTTGTAATTATGACAAATAGCTGACTTGGGGTAGTAAAGTTAGTAATACTGTTAAATATAAGAAGTGAGAAACATTGTTAAATACAGGAATTACTGCTTGTGCTGACCTAAGAAGTGAAGGCCCTGCTATATAATAAAATGTATATACTATATAGAGACACACACAAACTTATGTTTTGTTTATAGTTTTATATAGTTTATAATTATACAATTGATATATTTTATAAATATATATAAATAATACATATTTATATATATTTATAAAAATAAATATGTTAATGTATACTTTGTTACTATTATTTTATATATGTTGATATACCTTTCAGATAATAACATCACTGTATTTTTCCTTTCCAATAGTTAGAGCAATGTTTGTTTTCTCTGCTTTTTTCCTCTAAATGTCTTGGTATTTCCCCATATTCACACTAATTGTATTATTATTGTTCCCACAGAAAGTGATAAATATGTTGGAAAACAACCCCTTCTGAAAAAATAAAAGTAAACAAAATATTTTTGTAGTATTTTTAGGATTCTGCCTAAAAACATTGCACGTGAACAACCTTATTTAAGTGTAACAGGATTGTTACTCTGTAACATTCCTTGAAGGAGAACCACTAGAGGAATACCCGGAAGTAAGGAGCGTAGAGGTTTAACTTAAAAAATATATGCCAGGTCTCCTGGGTGGCTCAGTCAGCTCAGCAACTGACTCTTGATTTCAGTTCAGGTCATGATCTCAGGGTTGTGAAATCGAGCCCCTCCTTGGGCTCTGGGCTGGGTGTGGAGCCTGCTTAAGATTTTCTCTCTCCCTATCCCTCTGCCTCCCTTCCAGTTGTGCACGTTCTCTCTCTCTCTCTCTAATAAACATATATAAAATATAACAGATAGATGGATAGATGATAGAGATAGATAGATAGAACAGAAACAAGAATCAATTTTCTGGTTTTCCAATTTTATCACCAAAGGGTGAATGGAAAAAGGCCATAGGTATGAGCCAATTTACAGTAACCCTCTAAGCGAAGCATTAACAGAGATCTTACTGACGACAATGTACTATTTTGATCATCTGTATATTTTGTGAATCTAGAGATGATGCCACAGCCAAGAACTTGGAATGATGTTCCCTTCGGTCAAATGGGTGAGGTTAAGTGCATCCACAGAATGACATTTTAGTAGCATGAGGAATTTTGGCATCTTTATAAAATTAGTGATTTGATAGCTGTTAAATTCAACTCACGATTGATTATTAAATGTATCTGCATACAATTCTCTGGTTTCAGGAGGATTTATAAGTGCTAAGATATGTTTTGAGCAAGGAAATCTTGGAATAATACTCAGTTCCATTTTTATTCAATCACGTAGTCTCCCTGTAAGGATTCTGAGGCAAGTATACACACAAATGGGAAATAAAACTTTCTTAACAGATGAGCAAGTGCTCTGCTATCACCTCCATGGCATCTCTGGTCTCTGGGGACTACTTCTTTTCTCCAAAACCACACCGTTATCACTGGTATAAGAGCTCTTAATATTCCTGGTATTGAAACATAGGTAGTGAGAGAAAGCAAATAGACAGACTGTCTCAGTGTCCCTGGTCCTGAATGTTCATCCAGAAGTAGTGGGTGTAAAGGCTCAGGAGAGGAGAAAACATGTGGATAGGGCAAGTGATGAGTGGGGAGTGTAGCCAAGCTCTTTACCTCCATTACATGTACATGTCCCCCAAAAGTAACTATTTGGTTAGATTTAACTACTTGCAACTGATACCATTGATAGGTGAATTTATTCAGTATAATCCTATTAAATTGAATTGCTCAAGCAATGATTCCATAATGGGGAAATATCAGAATCATCTCAGGAACACATCAAGGATGTCTTTTTCTTTACTAATACGTAATCTTGATTTGGAGGTGGTAGCCAATGCAATTAGATGCAAAAACATTGGAATGGAAAAGGTAAAATTATCTCTATTGACAGACATTATCTGTAAATATTTTGAAAACCTAAGCAGAATCAATGAAAAACTACCGCAAGCAATATGAAAATTTAGTTAAGTAACAGTATGTCAAAGGACTGAAAGTGTGAGCCTCTACACTAAAAAAAATAACTTGTTAAAATATAAATGAAGTATTCATTTCATAAAATAAAAAAAACTTTCAAAATGAATCGAATGAAACCGATGTAAGAAAACTATAAAATATTTTTTAAGAAACAGAAATAAACTGGACCAGATGTAAAGCATATGCTGCTCATCATATGCCCTGACTTATAAAGATCACACAATACCAATAAAAGAGGGCCATCAGTTTGTTTGTTGTTTTTTGTCCTGAGCCAAGTACTTTGGAAGATGAGTACTTACAGCCAGGATGATTGGGGGTGGGAGAGGGTGGACAAGAAAGGGAGAAAGAGAGTACAATGATGAAAGGGTTAGTGCTACCAAACCAAGAAAAAAAAAAACTGCAAAATACACCACAAAGAAAGGGTGATTATGCATAATATATAAAACTTTGAGAAGAAAAAGCCCATCAAACCATGATAAAAATGGACAAACTGAACTGCAAACAGGAAAAAAAAGTGATCTTTAAATATGAAAAGATGGTCAAGTTCACTCAAAGTAAGAGAAATTTAAATTTAAACTAAACTATTTTTATGTATCTATATGGCAAAACCCCAAAAGTTTGACAACTTACCCTATTGGCATACAGTCCAACAGAAACTGCGCATTTGGTGTTATCCAGCAATATTTCATATGAATTTCCTTTGACCCAGAATAACCTATCTGGTTATTAGGATACATCCCAACTCGAGATTATTTTCCTCTCCCTCTGCCCCTCTCCCCTAAAATAAATAAATAAATAATTTAGGACATTTGGAAAGAGAGTACAATGGAACCTATGGGTTTAGGAACCTATCCCAACTCGAAGTAAGGAATAACATATGCAAAAATCTTCCATGGTGCACTACTTTTAACAGTAGAAGATGGGAAGTAACGCAAAATCCCTTACGAAAGGATTGCTTAATAAATTATGGTCTATCTATATCAATGTCACTGAAAAATTAATGAGGAAGATATCATAGCATAGTAATAATATAGAACTGTTGCAGGATTGCAGGGCTCTTATCTCATGGAGTGGAAGAATGAATCTTGGGGACACAAAAGGGTAAAGTGAAGCAAAAGTTTACTAAGTGAAGGTGAGAGCAGAAAGGAAAGAAAACTCTCTAGAGTGAGAGGGGTCCCAAATGGGTCGCCACTAAGGGCTTTTATTGGCAGTCTTTTATTGAGAACGGACTGGGAAGCTTGTGGCCTTGGGATTCTTGTGCTGTCTTGGTTTGTCCCCTTATTTCTTGTTCCACCCTGTCTCAGTGTCTCCACTTGCCAAGAATAGTTTCCAAGGCTAGTCAGGGGAGTCAGGAACCTCCTATCTCTACTGCCTGAACCTTCACCCCTTGCCTATTCACGGGACAGGACCTGTGGACAGAAAGAGCAGTGACTGATTATATGCTTTTTAATTTGTGGGAGTTAGGGATGGTGCAAGTCTCCAAGGAATCTGGAAGCAAGGCTTTCAGGACCTTGAGGGGCCAGCTGCTGCCAAGATAAGGTTACTTTTAAACATTAAATCACTAATGCAGCTATGAGCTCCTTGAGGAAGGTCACGCTTTGCATGTTTCAGGAATCTATCAGTGGGCTATAAGCTGTAAGATTTTAATTTAAGCTAAATTTCTTTGGCCTTTGTTTACCACATCATATTATGAATATGTGTGAGTAAAACAGTAATCGGTAGAATTTTTTTTTAAAGATTTATTTATTTATTTTAGGGGAGAGGGGCAGAGGGAGAGGAAAAGAATCTCAAGCAGACTCCCCACTGAGCATGGAACCCAACACAGGGCTTGATCCCACCACCCTGAGATCATGACCTGAGCCAAAAGCAAAAGTCAGAGACTCAACCAACTGAGCCACCCAGGCACCCCTGCGGAATATTTTAATAGTATTCTAAGTATGCAGAAGAGGGTATAAAACATGTGTATATATGTATGTGTTTCTCTGTGTAAATATATTTAATTATATATTATATATTTAATAATTTATATATATATTATATATTTAAATATTATATATTTAAATATATTATATTATATGTTATATTTAATTATATATTTATAAATATATTTAATTTGCTTATATTTCCAAAGAAGAAATTAAAAGGTAAGCCAAAATCTAATAAAACTGTTTGTGTATAGGAAGTTGAAAGGAACAGATGTAAGTGGACATGTATAGAAACTAGATGTCTCTGAATGTAACCTGATTTATAATTTAGGCTTTGCAATTATTTTTATATTTACTTAAACTTTATTAAAATGAATAAAAAAGGAAAAAAGCCTTCTCTAAAATTAACAAAATTCAAATAGAAATAGATGACCCTGGGACGCCTGGGTGGCTCAGTCACTTAAGCATCTGCCTTTGGCTCATGTCATGATCCCAGGGTCCTGGGATCGAGTCCCACATCGGGCTCCCTGCTCAGCTCCCTACTCCCTCTGTTTGCTGCTCCCCCTGCTTGTTCTATCTGACAAATAAATTAAAAAAAAAAAAAAAAGACATGACCCTAATTGTATATTAAGTTGGTGGCATAATCACGAGGAGGAGCAATGATCTGTGTGTGTTAACTATACACATCTTTTTAAATAAACCCGAATGACAAGTACTGCTCAAACTGCATTTATCAGTCTCTTTTTTTGGTGGTAAAATTTATATTGCTATTTGAAATTATTATATTCATGTTGAGTATAAAAGAAATAGGTAATTATGTTATTGTAATTAGAATAAAGATATTCCATGAAAGCAGAGACACAAATATAAAATTAAGCTGAGTAAAAAAACCCCAATCTTCATTTTCATTTGGAAATCAGAATATAAACATAATTTTCTGTCTAAATTGAGTAAATGGTGTTCTGTATTTACCTTTATAAAAAATGCATATATGTGTTTGTGTGTCATATACAACTTATGTCCCTGATAAGAAGAGTACTAAGAATGTATTTAATAAATCTGTAATGAGATATTTCCCAATAAGAAGACTCTAATTTTCCTTCTCCATGTTTCAGGTTTTCTTTCAGTTTCCCTCAAAATCACCATGCTCTGACGGTCTTTTCCCCTTCAATTTTTGTTGTTGTTGTTCCTCATTTTCTAAGAGTCTGTAGACTCAACCCAAGGGAATGCCGAAAGGGTGCCCTTTGGTTCCTTCTGTTCAGTGAGCCAAAGCCAACTCATCATCTCCCCTCTGCCCCAGGCCCTCTCTTTCTATGGCATCTGTCTCAGATTACTGCATCACCCTCCTGCCAGTGAAATATATTCTTTTACTTTTCCTTGTTTCCAAATTGAATCAGTTTGAAAATCCTCTTGGTTTATTTTCTTTTTCATAAAATGTCTTGCATCTGCCTTATCTTCTCCATTTTCATAGCAATTTGAAAGCTGTTTCTTTCATTCTTTCTTCATTGTTTCACTTTGTCTGCCCCAAGCTCTCCTCCTCCTACCAACTCTAATTCATCTTATACCCTGTGGCTGTGTTAGTATCTTAAAAGTACCAATGATGTTTTGAGAATGCCAGTCCATTCCCAAAAATCTGCAACGTAATACTTAAAAATGCATACAAACTCTTGATCTTGGTGTTTCAAATTAGTCATAGCATGGCTTCAAACTATTTTGGGGGAGGAAACTGTTTATGTCCTATACATATGGACACCGTTCTTACAAAATTTCATTTTTTGGTTGAATACCTAACTTTGCCTGTTTCCAGAGCATGGTTCACTTTAGTCTCTAAGCAAATCAGTGTGGGAATGAACACCTGAGCAACAGTTACTAGCCCTGGGAAGTCAAGTGATATAAGTTGAGCCAAGACAAGTACAGGGAAAAATTTGTATATCATGATTAGGAGTGGAGTTTCCCACCAACTTACTGAGATAAATAACAAACAGGCATGATGCCCCAGGGGCTGACTGCCACCATTTTGTAGCCATGAAGGATGTCCATGTCAGGAAAGAACATATACATATCTGTATTCTAGGGTGTTCTCCGATATTCTACTTCTCTTCCTTGTTGCAAACATTCACACTGTTCTTCCTCCATTTTAAAGATCTTCAGTACACTCTAACATTTTGTATTATTCTTCCAAAAACTTGTTGCAGTCTCACAGTCTCCTCTTTTACAATACTGGATAGCATATGGAAGATGAAGGAATTTGAGCTTCTCTTTAAGAACTGCAGCCTGGGCAATATTTAATGATGTTTCATTAACAAAAATACCACAGTGTCTGTTTCTTTGGATTGGAAGGAACATTTTTCTCCTTTAGACTCTGAGTAGTAAGGGCTTTTCCTTCAAAATAAATTCTTTAAAGCAGTTTCTCAAACTACAGAATACAGAAAACAGCTAAAAGAGGCTGCTGTTCCAGTAGAAAAAAAAAGGGTAGTCACCAAAAAGGAAGAATTGGATTATGAATGTTCAGTTTAGAAGAAGAGGTACAGTGGGGCGCCTGGGTGGCTCAGTCGTTAAGCGTCTGCCTTCGGCTCGGGTCATGATCCCAGGGTCCTGGGATCGAGCCCCGCATCGGGCTCCCTGCTCTGCGGGAAGCCTGCTTCTCCCTCCCCCACTCCCCCTGCTCGTGTTCCTGCTCTCGCTGTGTCTCTCTCTGTCAAATAAATAAATAAAATCTTTAAAAAAAAAAAAAAAAGAAGAAGAGGTACAGCATTATAGCTTCACTATACAAAGAAAGAAAAAAAAGAAAGAAAAGAAAAGTGTTTGCTAAAAGACTCAGAAGACTTTAAATTAATCTTCTTATATTTTTTTTAAATGCCTTATCCTGATAGAGAAAGATGGAAGAAATTTCAATATAAGGCCCAGAGAAGAAAGAATTGGCTAATTGGGAATATTATTTTTGCCACTTCAGGAAAGGAATGTCACCATTTTCTTGGTTAACAATTGAATCCTAGTTCATTGTATAATGAGATAAAAATATATAAATACATTAACATAAAAATAGCCACAAATTTCTTCTCTCCACCAGTCTTCCCCCCTGGTCTAAAGAGAATATAATTACCAATCTACCTGACAAACTCAACTATTTCTATTCCCATCTCATTCCCCTGTGAGAACTGTCTAAACTTTTATGATGTTGTATAGTAGACAAAAAAACCATAGGACTTAGAAGAAAGAACAAATGATCTCATAAGAAAAGATACTTAACCTACATAATAAACATGTGAAGGAGAGAGTAAAATCTAACAGGATGGGGCAAAGGAGTTTTATTTATTTTGTTTCACAGGTGAGTTGGTGAGTGAGAGACACAGCATAGAATGAATACAAGTTAAACAGAATAGAGAGGAGGATAGAAGAGATTCTTGGCTAGTCAAGAATATTGAATTGGATTTTCTTTAATAAATGATAACATATGGATGTAAGCAATGATTTCTGGTTACTTTTTTAATATATTTTACTTTGTAGAGCAGTTTTAGATTCATAGCAAAATTGAGTGGAAAGAATAGGGAAGCCCATACACTTTTCTCAGAGTGGATGGACCTAGCTACTCCTTCTCAGCTCCTCTCCACTCCCCCCCACCACTTTCCTCAGAACAGACAAATTGGAGGGGGCAGGGGCTCCCTCCCAGGAGTGTTTCTAGAGCTCAGAAGCAGCTAGTAGGGGTTTCATTGTCTGCACGTTTAAAGTCTAACAACAACAAAAAAAAATCACTGGATATGAAATTGGGAAACAGTTCCAAGTCTACATCTACAGCCTCACATTAGTGACCTTGGGGCACCACTTTCAGATAAAAACATAGGACTGAATGGCATCATCCAATATCCAAGGAAACCATGAAATTGATCTGAGGACTGAGAGAACAAACTGCACAACTAGGGAGAGGAAAGAGTTCATACTGTGGAAAGTAGGAGGTGTGGAGATGTGACGTGGGGGAGAAGAGAACTGTGGTGCTACAGAGGGGAGGGAGCC
This sequence comes from Neomonachus schauinslandi, assembly GCF_002201575.2. Classification (NCBI taxonomy): domain Eukaryota; kingdom Metazoa; phylum Chordata; class Mammalia; order Carnivora; family Phocidae; genus Neomonachus; species Neomonachus schauinslandi. Next base: position 49,268,175 of record NC_058403.1, on the reverse strand, counting down.
TTGGTCATGGAGAGAGGAGAGAGAGAGAGCAGCATGCAGGGGATTGCATTAGAAAAACAATTTCCCAAAGCCATTGACTGAAAATCAGAGGGGCTGATTATTACAAGTTTTTACAAGCAGCAGAGCTAAAATCTGAAGTTTTAGATGTCTGTGCCACTGCCAGGTGGAGCCCGGTGGGTGTAGTGGTGCTCCTCTGGAGGAGGAAGGCAGAGTCCTAGAAGCAGCAGTGTGCTCTGAGGATCCCCTGGGTCACACTGGAAGAGACAGTTCCCCTTCTTGGAGTGCATTTGAGAGAGGCAGAACCACCTCTCAGGGAACAAAAGAGCTGGTGAGCATCATTAAGTTGCCCCACTCATTAGCATATGAGCACAGATGCCTACTGAGGGTAGCTAACCTGGTGCCAACTTTTTGCCATGTTGTCCCCTGCACACTCATGTGACTGCCCTTCTGGCACAAACAGGCAACAGCCCCAGCACAGTGATGCCCTCCCCCAGAAGATCAGTGCAGGTCTGTACCATGACAGGTCCCTAAAATTTGAAGTATTGAAACTAAGCTGTGCAACTCAGATAAAACACAGGAGCAGACAGCTCAGTCACAGAGAGGGTGAAGGCAAGGATCTTATGGAAACCAGGGACACAAGAGGGGAGATGGATTGCTCTTCTATGAGGGCTTCCTGAGCAGCAGGGAACACGAATTCTCCTCTTTGGGGAAGAGAGCAGGTCTATGCCGTTTCACCCACACCCATCAGCATAGTGCCCCACAGTGAAGGCTTTGAGCCGCTTACACTAAGCTCTGCCCCCCTGGGCTCTGCAGGTGCCTTTTTTACTAGGGCAAGTGTGATTGAGAACCAGAAAAGCAGTGGGACCATCCCCAGAAAAACATCACCCAGGTCTACTGATTATAGAGTGCTGCAAAGCCTCAGGTCTAGTGGAAATTTGACCAAGCACAGACTTTCCTAACACCTTAATAAAGTGCAAAGACAAAGGAATTCATCCCAAAGGAAAGAACAAGAAGAAGTCACAGCCAGATTGCTAATCAAAATAGATATAAGTAATATGTCTGAACCAAAATTAAAACAACAATCATAATGACACTATCTGGGCTTGAAAAAAGCATGGAAGAAAACAGGGAACCCCTTACCACAGAGATAAAAGACCTAAAAATTAGTGAGGCTGAAATTAAAAATGCTATAACTGAGATGCAAAACTGACTGGATGTAATGACCACAAGGATGGAAGAATAAGAGGAATGAATAAGTGATATAGAAGATAAAATTATGGAAAATAATGAAGTGGGAAAGAGGGAAAGAAAAATATTAGATCACAAATGTAGACTTAGGGAACTCAGTGACTCCATCAAACATAATAACATTCATATCATAGGAGTCCTAGAAGAAGAAGAGAGGGTAAAAGGGGCAGAAGGTTTATTTGAGCAAATTATAGCTGAAAACTTCCCTAATCTGAGGGAAAAATAACCTAGACATCCAAATCCAGGAGGCACAGAGAACTCCCATCAAAATCAACAAAAGCCAACCAACACCAAGATGTATCATAGTAAATTTTTCAAAATATAGAGATAAGGAAAGAATCTTGAAAGCAGCAAGGGAAAAGAAATCCCTAACTTACAAGGGAAGACAAATCAGGTTAGCAGCTGATCTCTCCACAGAAGCCTGGCAACCCAAAAGAGAGTAGCATGATATATTCAATGTGCTGAATGGGAAAAATATTCAGCCCAGGATACTTTATCCAGCAAGGCTGTCATTCAGAATAGGAGGAGAGATAAAGAGTTTCCCAGACAAAAACTAAAGGAGTTCATGACCACTAAACCAGCTTTGCAAGAAATTAAAGGAGACCTTTTGAGTGGGAAAGAAAGACCAAAAGCAATAAAGACTAGAAAGGAACAGAAAAAATCTCCAGGAACAACAACTTTACAGATAATACAATGGCACTAAATTCATATCTATCAGTAATCACTCTGAATTTAAATGTACTAAATGCTTTAATCAAAAGACACAGGGTGTCTTTTGTCTTCCACAGAATGGAAGAAGAAGAAGATAGAAGAAGAAGAAGAAAAAGGAAGAAGGCAGAAGGAAGAAGATAGAAGAAGAAGAAAAGAAGAAGAAGAAGAAAGAAGAAGAAGAAGAAGAAGAAGAAGAAGAAGAAGAAGAAGAAGAA
>NC_058403.1:49242468-49265991 GCF_002201575.2 Neomonachus schauinslandi | reverse complement strand
AAGAAGAAGAAGAAGAAGAAGAAGAAGAAGAAGAAGAAGAAGAAGAAGAAGAAGAAGAAGAAGAAGAAAGAAGAAGAAAGAAGAAGAAGAAGAAGAAGAAGGGGAGGAGGAGGAGAATATGCTAGGATATGCTGCCTAGAAGAGACTTATTTTAGACCTAAACACGCCTCCAGACTGAGAGAGAAGGGATGGAAAACCATCTATCATGCTGATGGATATTAAAAAAAAAAAAGCAGAGTAGACATACCTATATCAGATAAACTAGACTTTAAACCAAAGACTGTAACAAGAGATGAAGAAGGGCACCATATCATAATAAAGGGGTTTATCCAACAAGAAGATAGAACAGTTGTAAATATTTATGCCCCCAACTTGGGAGCACACAAATATATAAATCAATTAATAACAAACATAAAGAAACTCATTGATAACAATACAATAATAGTAGGAAACTTTAACACCCCAGGTACAGCAATGGGCAGATCATCTAAGCAGAAGATCAACAAGGAAACAATGGCTTTGAATGACAGACTGGAACAGATGGACATAACAGATATATTCAGAACATTTCATCCTAAAGCAGCAGAATACACATTCTTTTTGAGTGCACATGGAACATTCTCCAGAATAGATCACATACTGGGTCATAAATCAGCCCTCAACAAGTAGAAAAAGATCGAGATCATACTATGCATATTTTCAGACCATAACACTATGAAATTTGGAGTCAACCTGAAGAAAAATTTGGAAAGGCCACAAATACATGGAGGTTAAAGAACATCTTACTAAAGAATGAATGGGTTGACCAAGAAATTAAAGGAGAAATTAAAAAAAAATACACGGAAGCACATGAAAATGAAAACAAAACAGTCGAGAATCGTTGGGATGCAGCAAAGCCTGTCATAAGAGTGAAGTACACAGCAATACAGTCCCACCTCAAGAAGCAAGTCTCAAATACACAACCTACCCTTGAACCTAAAGGATCTAGAAAAGGAAGAGCGAACAAAGCCTTACACCAGCAGAAGAAGGGAAATAGTAAAGATTAGATCAGAAATAAATGATATAGAAACAAATAAACAAACAAACCCAGTATAACAGATCAAGAAAACTATGACATGATTCTTTGAATGATTTTAATAAAATTGATAAACCCTGAGCCAGACTTATCAAAAAGAAAACAGAAAGGACACAAATAAAATCATGAATGAAAAAGGAGATATCACAACTAATATCACAGAAATACAAATAATTATAAGAGAATATTATGAAAAACTATAGGCCAACAAACTGGGCAATCTGGAAGAAATGTCAAAATTCCTAGAAACATGCAAACTACCAAAACCGAAACAGGAAGAAATAGAAAATTTGAACAGACTGATAACCAGCAAAGGAATTGAATTGGTAATCAAAAGTCTCCCAACAAACAAAAGTCTAGGGACAGATGGATTCCCAGGGGAATTCTAGCAGACATTTAAAGAAGAGTTATTACCTATTCTTCTCAAACTGTTCCAAAAAGATAGAAATGGAAGGAAAACTTCCTAACTCATTCTCTGAGTCCAGTATTACCTTGATTCCAAAACCAGACAAAGGCCCTGTTAAAAAGGAGAATTACAGGCCAATATTCCTGATGAACACGGATGCAAAATTTCTCAATAATATACTAGCAAATTCAATCCAATGGTACATTAAAAGAATTATTCACCGCAATCAAGTGGGATTTATTCCTGGGCTGCAGGGGTGGTTCAATATTTGCAAATCAATCAATCAACATAATACACCACATTAATAAAAGAAAGGATAAGAACCATATGATCCTCTCAATTGATGTAGAAAAAAGCATTTGACAAAATACAGCATCCATTCTTGAGAAAAACCCTCAATAAAGTAGGGATAAAGGGCATATATCTCAACATCATAAAGGCCATATATGAAAGAGCCACAGCTACCATCATACTTAATGGGCAAAAACTAAGAGCTTTTCTTCTATGGTAAGGAATAAGACAGGGATGTCCACTCTCACCATTGTTATTTAACATTGTACTGAAAGTCCTAGTCTCAGCAATCAGACAACAAAAAGAAATAAAATCTATCCAAATCAGCAAGGAAGAAGCAAAACTTCAACTATTTGCAGATGACAGGATACTCTATGTAGAAAACCTGAAATACTCTACCAAAAAGTTGCTAGAACTGATACTCGAATTCAGCAAATTTGCAGGATATAAAATCAATGTACAGAAATCTGTTGCATTTCTATACACCCATAATGAAGCAGCAGAAAGAGAAATCAAAGAATCGATCCACTTACAATTGCACCAAAAACCATAGATACCTAGGAATGAACACAACCAAAGAGGTGAAAGATCTGTACTCTGAAAACTACAGAACACTTATGAAAGAAATGGAAGAGGACATAAAAAAAATGGAAAAACATTCCATGCTCATGGATTAGAAGAACAAAAATTATTAAAATATCTATACTTCCCAAAGCAATCTGCATATCTAATGCAATTCCTATCAAAATCAACATCATTTTTCACAGAGCTAAAACAAACAATCCTAAAATTTGTATGGAACCACAAAAGACCATAAATAGCCAAAGCAATCTTGAAAAAGAAAAGCAAAGCTGGAGGCATCACCGTTCCAGACTCCAAGCTACATTGCAAAGCTGTAATGATCAAGACAGTATGGAACTGGCAAAAAAACAGACACATAGATCAATGGAGCAGAAGAGAAAATCCAGAAATGGCCCCACAACTCTATGGTCAATCTTTGACAAAGCAGTAAAGAATATCCAATGGAAAAAAAGACAGTCTCTTCAAAACATGGTTTTGGGAAAACTGGACGGCAACATGCAGAAGAATGAAACTGGGCCACTTTCTTACACCACCCACAAAAGTAAATTCAAAATGGATAAAAGACCTAAGTGTGAGACACGAAACCTTCAAAATCATAGGGGAGAACACAGGCAGCAACCTCTTTGACATTGGCTGTAGCAACATTTACTATATATGTCTCTGAAGGCAAGGGAAACAAAAGCAATCAACCATTGGGACTTCATCAAGATAAAAATCTTTTGAGAACAAAGGAAACAATCAAGAAAACTAAAAGGCAGCCTACATAATGGGAAAAGATATTTGCAAATGACATATCTGATAAAGGGTTAGTATCCAAAATCCATAAAGAACTTAAACTTGGTAACCAAAAAGCAAATAATCCAGTTAAGAAATGGGCAGAAGACATGAATAGGTATTTTTCCCAAGAAGGCATCCAGATGGCCAACAGACACATGAAAAGATGCTCAACATCACTCATCATCAGGGAAATACAAATCAAAACAATGATGAGATACCACATCACACCTGCCAAAATGGTTAAAATTAACAAAACAGGAAAGAGGAACCCTCTTACACTGTTGGTAGGGATGTAAACTGGGGCAGCTACTGTGGAAAACAGTATGGAAGTTCCTCAAAAAGTTAAAACTAGAACTACCCTATGATCAAGCAATTACACTATTAGGTATTTACTCAGAGGATACACAAATACTGATTTGAAGGGACACATGCACCCCGATGTTTAGCAGCATTATCAACAATGGTAAAATTATGGAAAAAGCCCAAGTGTCCATTGACTAATGAATGGATAAAGAAGATGTGGCATATATGGAATGTGGCATACAATAGAATATTACTCATCCATCAAAAAGAATGAAATCTTGCCATTTGTGACGATGTGGATGGAGCTTTAGTGTATTATTATGCTAAGTGAAATAAGTCAGTCAGAGAAAGACAAATACCATATGATTTCATTCATATGTCAATTTAAGAAAGAAAACAGATGAACATATGGGAAGAAAAAAAAGAGAGGGAAGCAAAACATAAGAGGTTCTTAACTATAGAGAACAGTGTTGATTTAGGGGAAGTTGGTGAGGGATGGGCTAAATGGGTGATTAAGAAGGGCACTTGTGTTGAGCACTGGGTGATAAAAGTAGGTGATGAATCACTAAATTCTACTCCTGAAACCAATATTGCACTATATGTTAACTAACTAGAATTTAAATAAAAATTTGAAGAAAAAGAAAAGATAGAATAGAGAGTTCCCATATACCTCTTGCTCCCAGATATGCACAGTCTTCCCCATTATCAATTAGTTATAATCAATGAGAATACATAGTTGAGAGTTCACTTTTGGTTTTATACATTCTGTGGGTTTTGACAAATGTATAATAACATGTATCCACCATTTTAGTATCATAGCAGGATAGCTTCACTGTCCTAAAAATCTTCTATGCTCTGCCTATTTCCTCTCCCTACCCCTAACACCTAGCAACCACTGTTATTTTCATTCTCAGCAAAGAAGTTTTAACTGCAAACATTTTTTCCTATTCTAATTCATTTTTAAAAACCTGACAACACTATAAGATTATACCACATAACCACATGGTTCATGGTTTTTGTACTGTTAAAGTAATATGTATGCTTGTGGACAAAAATAGCATATTCCTTTGTTGAATAATGGAAATTATGCTGTTTTCAACAAATCTTTGTTTTAGAAATAAAATTCTGCGTCAAATCACCTTCAATTACTGCCAAATAATGTACTGGCCTTTGATGTGTTTTACTGGGATAGAGTGAATAATGGCCACCTAAAAACATTTGTGTCTTAATCCCCCAAAATTTGTGAATATGTTACCTTACATGACAAAAAGGGACTTCGTAGATGTGACTTAGGTTAAGAACCTTGAAATGGGTACATAATCCTACATTATCAAGGAGAGTCCCATCTAATTGTGAGTCTTTAAAAGCTTTACCCAGTTTCAGTCAGAGAGAGACAGACAGACATCACACAGTACAGTCAGAAATTGTGATGTTGCTGTGTTTGAAGATAGAGGAAGTGGTGAAAAACCAAGGAATGTAGGCAGTCTGTAAACTGAACAGGCAAAGAAATAGATTCTTCCCTGGAATTGCCAAAAAGGAGTGTGACCTTGCCACTGTAGTGATTTTAGCCCAGTGTGATCTGTATTGGATATGTGACCTACAGAACAATGAGATCGTAAATGTTTCTTGTTTCCATCCACTAAGTTTGTGACAATTTGTTAGAAGAGCAATAAGAGACTAATACATCCATTATCTAGGCAAAGGTCTGGTGGGTAACAAATACACAAAACCAGGTATACAACAGTCTTATAGAATTGTCTGTGAATTAGTTAGATTAATAACTATTTTTCCTCACATATTCAGATGAATAATTCCCATGAGCATACCCAAATTTTGATGATTAGGTTGCTATATTGTGAGTTACATGCATTTTGGTTAATGTAGTGTTTCATTCTCTTAGAATATTCTGTTTGAGAAAAGTTATGAAGTTAATTCAGAATGGCAGTCAGAGATGGACTATTTTGATTGAACTATATTCAGTTGTTTTGGTTCTGATATTGAAAACTGATTTAAATTAAATTGACTGTTTATATTAGGTAATGTACAAACCAATAAAAAGATAAAAAACAAAGCAATGGAAGTTTGTGAAGAATTAATCTTGAAAACTATATTGATAAAATTTAAGCTCAATTTGAAACAATTTATTGTTTAAAAATTGAGTGATATCTCCTCTCTTTCACTCTATAAAATAAATAAATCTTAAAGAGAAAAGAAAGAAAGAAAGAAAGAGAAAGAAAGAAAAAAATTTTAAAAAGAGGGGGGGCACCTAGTTGGTTAGGTGTCTGACTCTTGGTTTTGGCTCAGGTCATGATCTCAGGGTCGCGAGATCGAGCTCTGCATCGGGCTGTGTGCTCAGCACGGAGTAGGCTAGGAACTCTCTCTTCCTTTCCCTCTGCCCTGCCCCCTGCGCTTGCATGCACTCTCTCACTCTCTCTGTCTCAAATAAATAAATCTTAAAAAAACTTGAGTGATACTTCAATTAAGAAATTTTTCTTTAGAAAGAATTGCACTAATTTCTTGTTTTTGATATAGAAAAAACAAATTCCCTCTATCAAGCCAAATAATAATATATAAAAGAAAGGGAGATTAATTTATATGGAAGATGTTAGATAGGGAGCTTTATCTTTTCAGAAATACCATGTTCAGGAAGAAATATAATAAGGAGAATATTCTATCTGCCCTCTCATGTTCGTAAGATATGTTCTCACAAAGACTGAGGGTCCATTTTCAATAGATTAAGCAGAATTTATAGAGAGCCATAGTTGAGTAAAAGTACCCAAGAGTTAGTCTCCCTGTGTAGAGAATATCCACTGCTAAATTTCCGTGAATCTCTATAAAGAACACTGGAAGCTACAGGAAGTCACTTAATTCACATTGGGATATTTGTTTTAAATTTGTCCAACAAAGAACAGAAAGTAAAAAGAACCAAAAAAATTCAGATAAAAATTGGAAGAGGAAAAAAAATGTGATTTTCACTCAGGTAGCATATATTGATATTGGGTTAAGATTGAAAAGAAGCAGGTCGAAGAGGACCTGAGAGAGTCCAAGAAACACTGCCTACCCTCTCTGCATCTTTTCTTTCTTCCTTTTTCTATGATCCATTTTTATGCCTCATAAAGTCTTCTGTAAGTTGCTCTTCTTTTCAATCATTACAAGTTATCGTCCATCTTTACCACTGTCATAGTCTTTCTACTTATGTTGGTGCACACTTATGATTCCTAATTTTCTCCCTTCACTTTATTTCTTCTCCCTTAGTTCACATATTTCCCCAAACACATTGAAATATCTTTATCTCGCGAATCCCCAGTAGCTCGCTGTGATCGTATAGTGGTTAGTACTCTGCGTTGTGAAATATCTTCATCTCATGTATTAATGTATGTTGACTACATTGTTGAGAAGAAACATGTTGTAATAAAATTATGAATAATTCTAGAATGAAAGTTTTTGTTCATTCGCAAAGGCAAAATTAAAACTGCAAAAAAATCCAGATTTTTTTGCTAAAAGAATTAGGAGTGTATGTAATTAAAACAAAAGCAATCCAAAAGAAAAAAAGAGCCTGCTGTGTCTTTCTATGACAGTTATATATGTACTTATTCAATTGGAGAATTGAAAAAGCTATATGAATTGTCTAAACTAAACAGATTTATTAAAATATTTCAGGTTAAGTTTAATAGATATATTGGAATATCATTTATGTTTCTGAGAAGAGGTTGAATTTTCAGGTTAAATATTTCATAGCATTTAAATGAGTAGACATTCTCTAATCTGTCTTAATGGGCTTGATTTTGAAGACAGTTAAAAATCTACATTTTTTTTCCACAGTCATTATTCATTTCTAGTAGACTTATTTAAAATGCAGTTCATTACAAGATTTTTTTTTCTTTTAGAAAATCTTTCAAAGATAGAAATCAATCAAATGCTATAAACATTGTTACAAGTATACTTTAAACCACTTTTAAGGAATAAATTATTCACACTTAAATTTACTTTGTTAATTGGTCATGCTACCTGTATAAATAGAATTTTCTTCAAACTGTAATTCAAGCTTGGCATTTTTAATATTTTTACGGATTTTTTTCTAAAAATCCATTGTGTATCTCATTGTATCATATGCACAGCATGCCTAGCTTATAAAACTGCTATGAATGCTAATCACATAGAAGATACGAACTCTGCCTTGCCTTGAAAATTTTATAACAATACTTAAAATATTTAAGTTGTTTTATGATTATTTAAAAGAAAACCATAAAGTGTTTGCAATTAAGTATGAAGATTCACAGATAATAAATTTCATAACAAAAGTTTTATATTGTAAAGGATACATAGAAATTGTTTTACAATCCTATATAAAGAGTCAAAAATAGCATAATCATCAGTGAGTAATAGTAGTGAATATTATTACAAGAATTTATATCTAAATCTACTTTGACATGTCACGTCTATGCTAAACATCAGGAGGAAAATTCAATGATAGGATTTGTGAATTTTGGATTTGCTCAGAAGGAACAGTGCTTGTATTCACTCTGTGTTCTCATTTATCTTATTCCATTTGACTATGGGGCATGCTCTTCTATTATCCACTTTCATTTATGCTTTCTAGCACGCACACACTCTAGTCCTGTACGTTGAGCATTGCTTTCCAAATTGACTGCATTTTCCCTATAAAATGACACTGCATATTAGACCTGCCATTTTAAAAAATATTCTGCCACAAAAGAACATGTAAATTTTGCTAGCAGTGGAACTTACACATTCATTATTTGACAGATTTTCCAACAGAGGAACTGAAAAGAAGGAAAAATACATGAGAATATAAGATTTAGTACCAAATACTGCACTCAAGAGCTGATTTGACAGGTTAGGGGAAGACTCAGAAGCATTCATAAATTAGCAATTTTATTTATGAATTAGCATTGATTTGGTATCATTTAATTAAATAAGTCACCTTTACATTTTATGTGCAATACATTCACAGAATACACATCTTAAGGGTGGTTACTTTAAGTGTCATAAAATGGAAGGTTGCCCTTAGTATCTTAGTTTTTAAGGTGGTAATCCCACTGGTATGACTGCTGATGAGAAAAATACACATTTCATGCCTCCAGAATTTTAAGGAAAGCAGTTGTTGAGTTAAATGCTTCATTAGTCACCTCATACATCACAGGCTCATTATTACTTTTTCTTTCCATATCAAAAAGGATTTCCATAGCAAGTGAAAAAAGGCATGAAAGAATATCAGGGATTTGTGGCACACATGAAAGGAAAATGTGCATAAAGGGAGAAGGAAAGAGAAATAAACAGGATGGAAGCAACACTTCAAATGACACAGTGATAATGACTATTAACATTGTGAGACGGTACCAGTCATCCAGCCATCTGTTCCAGACAGGCAGCAAAGCAAACAAGGTGAAAGGAAATGCAATGCTTAGGAATTGCTTGATTTTCATCATTAAAAGCCTCTTTAATTCACATAGCCTATGTTCGAATGAGATAGGGTGCGCAGAAACTAAAATGTTGTGTGGGAACGGTTCAAGATCACACCAATATCCCATCTGATAGAACCAGGGAAGTGTTGCCACGCTCTGAAAACCCGAAAGAGTCACAGCAATGTATTCTTCCCTTCCCTTCTCTCCCATCCCCTCCCCTTCCTTTCCCTCCCTCTCTCTCTCTTATATATATATATTTCTATATATAAAACTAATTTCTATATATAAAATTAATTTCTATTTTAATACCATTACTTTGTATGATTTCTATTCTTTTAAATTTGATAAATTATAGTTATGGCCCAGAATATAGTCTCTAACAGTGGCTATTCCATGTGTTCTTGTGATTAATGTATATTCTGCTCTTGTTGGGTGGAATACTTTATCAATATCAAGTAGGCTAAGTTGGTTGATGGTGTTATACAGTCATCTATATCATTAATGATCTGCTAACTTGTTCTGGCATTACAGAGATGAGTGTTAATGTCTCTTACTACAATTGCAAATTTGTTTTTGTTTTTCAAATCAATTTTGTGTCGTGCATTTCAAAGGTTATTTACCCCTGACAACATTTCTTTCTATGAAATCTAGATTTCTGATATTAAGTAGCTACTCCAGGTTACTTTTAGGTAGTTCTTACAAATCCTTTTCTATCCTTTTATTTTATTTATTTTTTTTGAGGTGGGGGAAGAGGGGCACAGGAAGAGGGAGAGAGAGAATCTTAAGCAGGCTCCACACCCAGCGTGGAGCCCGAGGTGGGGCTCAATCTCACAACCCCGAGATCATGACCTGTGCCGAAACCAAGAGGCAGTTACTTAACCAACTGAGCCACCCAAGCACCCCTCCATCCTTTTACTTTTAATGTGTTGTTATATTTATGTAAATATATATATAAATTTATATAATATTTACATTTAAAGTAACATATAAACATATACAGCATATATTTGAATTTTACTTTTTCATCTAATCTATTTGTTTTTTATTTTATTTATTTATTTATTTTTTAATTTTTATGTATTTGACAGAGAGAGAGACAGCGAGAGAGGGAACACAAGCAGGGGGAGCAGGAGAGGGAGAAGCAGGCTTCCCGAGGAGCAGGGAGCCCGATGCGGGGCTCGATCCCAGGACCCTGGGATCATGACCTGAGCTGAAGGCAGACACTTAATGACTGAGCCACCCAGGCGCCCCAAATCTATTTGTTTTTTAATTTCTGAGTGTAGTTTATTCAGATTTAATGTGATTAATAATGTGATTGGATTAAAATATATCAACTTGCCAGTTCCTTTTCTATTTATACATCTGTTCCTTATTTTTTCCTCTTTTTCTGCCACATCTTGGTTTAATCAATCACTTCTTATGATTTCATTTAACCTCTACTATTGATTTATCTAAACCTCTTTTTAACTGCTTTAATGGTTGCCTTAGGGTTAAATTTTATTTATTTTTTGTTTGTCTGTTTTATTTTTTTGACTGATCAGTGTCTGCTTATCGGCATAGGGTCCTACAGGGCTAAGACTGCTTCCTCCCTACCCACTTCCCTGAATCAGAATCAGGGTAATCAGAATCTAGATTCTTTTAAATAATTTTATACCAAGGTACTACAAACAAAAAAAAAATACATTTCTACTATATTTGCATTAATCAGTTACATATATATATATATGTGTGTGTGTATAAAGATAAAATATATATATGTGTATAAAGATAAAATATATATATGAAAATATAAAATACATATATTTTACTATTCCATGATATTACCAGAATATTCAAATTTCATCTCCACTAACCTGCTCTTGACTTTTACATGATTTTATTTAGCATATACTTAAAACATTTGAAGATATATGGTTAATATTTATTCATGTTTATCTATCTATTCACTTTGTTCATGGTCTTTATTATTTCCTGCACTGTGATTTACAGAGTAGGAAATTGAAGGAAAAAAATGGAAGGAAAGGAAAGAGAAAAAGAAGGAAGTTGCATCCTTCCGATTATACTAAATATATTTTTCCTAGAAACATACAACTGAATCTTAAAAGAAAGGATGATGCTAAGAGTTTTATATTTATTTTTGAGATTAATATCTATTAAAGGAATCTGAGGTTAACCACAACATCAATGATTTGGGTTTGCCATAAATATTTACTATAAAGAATAATTCCTACAATTGAGTTACATACATTTAAGGGTTATCAAAAAAGTATAGCTTCAATTTTCTAGAATGTGTTAAATATGATCTTATGAGAGGCAACAAATTAGGCTTGATCAACTTTCAAAGTGAATATCAGGTCTAGACTACATGTAATACTTAAAGAATCTCCTCCTTAAACTGTGTTAGTATGAGACTGCTCTAAGATTGGTAATTTGACTAAATATTAACATCAATGGATAAACAGTAGGAAAACAAGGCAAAATACATGAATAGAGCTATAACAACACTATAGTTAGAAGTACAATAGAAAAAAAAATCACATTTATGACTCACTGTCATGCCTAATTAAGATTCTTGGCAACAAACTGACTCCTGGCAACAGATATGGTATAAATGTTCTAATCCAAAACAGTTTTATAACCAGATACATTAATATAATACCTGATAATTTTATGTGCATCACACATGTAATTACCAAAGACTATTTTGATTATGATTATATCTTCTACTTAACTGATTCCTTAAATTGGGAATTTAAAACCCAGTTTGTTTTGGAGAGGCTGTAGTTGAACAGACAATTTTATATTGCAAGTGTTGCAGTCACCTGAGACTCTATTGTAAACATTCTTATTCTATTCTTATTCTTATTACAAGGAAAGGAGGAAAAGTATCTTCTGCATTATAAAAGTATTTTTAGCATGAGCTTAAAAAAAAAGACAAAAACAAAACAAAAACCTTTGTCACTATTCTTTTATATTTTAATACCTATTATTGGCTTTAACAGAGGTATTTCAAGATAATTTGAAATAATTAGGAACATTGTGAACAGTCCCTACCACCAATTTATCTTTCAAAGAGAACAGATTCATTGGCTACAGACAAAAATGACCAATTTAATAATTAACTAAATTTCTCCATAAATCAATCTTTAGAAGTAAGTCAGGTCCTTGGAAGTAAAATAAAATCTTTCAGGCCCACTGAGATCTCTTTTATAAACTAGTGTTGTATTATTAAAGGGAGCCTAGGAGATTCAGAGAATTAATTTATTACTCAACTTGTTGATGTTACTCCTGAGAATATAAACATTGACTAGTGGAATGTGACTGACAGTAAGCAATTTCTTGTCCCCTGCTTTCCACCAATATCTCAGCTTCAATAGCTGCACTCTAGCATCCTTCCCAGAATTGTCTTCATTCTAGAAATTTGATTTCCTTAGTTTTCTTAAAAACTTATTTAAAAAACCATGCTGTTTATTTTGTCAGATGCTTAAAATGCTTGACAAGGAAAAATAAAAATAAGTAAAAAAACTAAGATGACTTGAGTTGTGTTTAAATCTAGGTCTCTGGGCGCCTGGGTGGCTCAGTTGGTTAAGCGACTGCCTTCAGCTCAGGTCACGATCCTGGAGTCCCTGGATCGAGTCCCGCATCGGGCTCCGGCTCGGCAGGGAGTCTGCTTCTCCCTCTGACCCTCCCCCCTCTCATGTGCTCTCTCTCATTCTCTCTCTCAAATAAATAAATAAAATCTTTAAAAAATAAAAAAATAAAAATAAATAAATCTAGGTCTCTGTCATGTAGTTAACCTCAACTAATTAAGTACATTTGGTATTGTATGATAAACCAAAAAGTACTCTACAGTGCCTAGCCTTTGCTGGTATCTTTAATAAAACCCATTATTTGAACATGTCAAGGTAAAAAAAAAAGTATAATAATGAAATCATGTTTTAGTCCTGACTTGGCAAAATATCTAAAAGACTAAACTAGACAATTCCAGCAATGTGCATGCAAGAAGCAGAGGCTGCAATGTTTAATTTCTAAAGCAAGAGAAATATGCTCTATCGTTGTCTTTTGGATTATTACACCTTCATGGTTTAAATAATGAAGGAACACAGGCAAATTTAACTAAATCAAATAAAGAAATTGAGTTTCAAACTCTACCTTGATATTAGAACAGTAAATTATATATTCTATATTGATGCCTAACTTAATTCCCTTGATCAACGACTCCCACTCTTAGAGACAGAATATATTCCTGGAAATGTCAACTGAAGTAATATCTTCCAGTTGTTGAGACAAAAAATTAGGTGTGAATCTTAGCTAATTATATTGTGATAGTCATTATATGGATAAAACACAGACTATGTGAAGAATTTGTGGAGATGAGATTTGTGAAATTATACTAAACATGGACAGATTTTGCATGCACACTTAAGTATATGTGTCCATTTTTGTATGAGCATGAATCCCTCCTCTTCACATTTAATTCCTTTAGCCTCTTGAACCACTTCTGCCTGAGCACAACACACTGGCTCAATTCTTCTATTAGCATGATGGCCATTAGTTGTGTCTGATTTGCAAAAATTCTTGATCATCTCGAAATCTATTAAAAAATTAGTACTGACAGTCTACATGTCAAAACTCTTACCCTGTTATTAACATGTCCTGCCAAATGTCCCCAGTAATGTTATGACTACAAAATGCTCTATTTCCTAATTTTAGAATGAAAAGATATTAACTCTTAGTATATTAACCAATGAGACAATGCTCAGGACAAACTAAAAAATAAATAAATAAAAGTTGTTTCTGTCATATAGCTCACTGAAATTGACTCTGAAAATTGAGGGACAAAATGTCCTACTCCACGTTTAATAAATCAATTTTAACAATAAAATTCTTGGTTATGTATTTTTTTATTTTGTAAAAATCGTCCTTTTGCATTGTCTAATTTGATAATTCTTCTCCCATTGGGAGAAGTTACCTATCCAACAAAGCAAAGGATTTGTCCTTCTGAAACACGAATTGCGATTGGTGGATGTTTTCTACAATCACGTATAAAAACTTATTTTAATTACTTAATTTGTTCATGGTCCAAGGAGAAAATGCAGGAAGAAAACGAAATCACAGAACATTGAAGTAGTTGTTCTTTCTTTGCAAGATGGCCAAGTTAGCAATAGACCTTGGAGCTTTGTAAACCACTTGGAATTTTGTAATGTCCTTATTTATCAGGTAGTTTCTTTGGTTAAGTGGGACAAGCAAAGGGGAAGAGTTATATATTCCTATATAACTATATATGTTCCTACATATCGCATGTTATAACTACATATATAACTACATATTCCTATATATCCCATATTATAATGTGACTAGGCATATTCAGTGGAATGAGATAGGACATGCAAACTTTTATTCTTGGGCATGCATTAGTTCATTCTGAATGATTTTAGTTAGGTTTTGCTCAATGGGTAATAAATATGGGGAAAAAAAGAAACATATGGCAATTAAAACAAATGGTATAAGTAAGTTTAAAAGGAAATTAGATATTGTTATTGCAAAAGAATGTTACACAGAAAATGAATTAAGAGAAAAGGAGTAAGGGATGCAGGTGAAGCTGATATGTGGGCAGAAGCATGGAACGAGTGGCCATTTTCCCAACCCTGTAGTTTCTTTTGTCTCACTGGAAGAACCTATATTTTAAGATAATTATGTACAGTCATGGAAATGGTAACAGCTGCATTTTGGTAACTTGGCATGCAAATTACTAGTTCTACTCAAGCCATGTAAGCATGAATTGATAAAGATTTGAAAGAGAAGGACTGTCAACAGCTTCTGGTTGTAAGACCTAATGAGCATCAAGGATGATGACCTAGTGATGTCTGCAAAGATTCAAAGGTTCTGAATTCAAAGGAATCTGGGATTTTAGATCATATTCATAAAATAGTGCAGAGGGTACATATATACAGGGAACACAACATTGTTAGATACCCCAGTTTCTCAAATAGATTATATATTTTTTTTTAATTTTGTTTACTGAGTCTAGCATCATCTCAATTTGAAACAGCTGCAAATGGTATATAATTAGGTCAGAATGTTTTGTTGTCAGGATTCTCAGTTGCTTATATTGGCTTATGAAAAGGTCATCAGGAGAAAAGGGATTTGAATAGCAAAGAGATTCCAGCTGGTTAGTTATTATTTTAATTATACAATGGAATCAGCTATTTCCCTGCCTATATCTAAAGTTACTTATGGAAGATTTATTCAGAGACTGTGTGAAGACACTCTTTCTGTATTTTCATTGCATGTCACAAATCCATATTTCTCAACCTTTCTGTACCTTTAAAACTTCCTGTTGAATAATGTCCATCCATGCATTCTCTCAATAGTGCTTATAGTGGGACTGTGATATACCTGACACTTTGTATTTTCCTCATTCTCAAGGAATATTTTGGGAGTTAAAATCTACAGTTATTATAAAACATAATATGTACCCCTCTGAGGTAATTCTAATTCAGATTTTCTATATTTCTTAAAAGTTCAGTGTTTAGAGTCATGAAAAATCAGCTTTTTCTGTTATCTTCTCTGTTTTTTCTCACGTATAACACTTAAATTTCCACTTTCTTTGAACCTTAAGAAAGAAGAAGATGAAAAAAACCTCAGAATTTCCCTAAAACAAAACAAAAAAAAGAATTTCCCTTAAACCAGTTTACTAAGCTT
This sequence comes from Neomonachus schauinslandi, assembly GCF_002201575.2. Classification (NCBI taxonomy): domain Eukaryota; kingdom Metazoa; phylum Chordata; class Mammalia; order Carnivora; family Phocidae; genus Neomonachus; species Neomonachus schauinslandi. Next base: position 49,250,426 of record NC_058403.1, on the reverse strand, counting down.
TTGGGGTATTACTCTGTGAATTTCATTAAATTTATAAGTTTAAAATAACTTGGTCAGGTGCCCTAATAATTAAGGTATAGGAGTTTTTACATTAAGAAGGGCAGGAGAAATTGGTATATTTAATAAACCAATTCAGTAAACAGTTAATTGGCACAAAGGGTTAAGTCTGGGGCTTACAGTTTAGGTCAACAATTGCTTTGGAAGTACTGGGCAGACCAGGAGGTGCCTTTTTTTTTTTTTTCCACAGAGGCTTGAACCCAGCATCCTTTAACATACCACAAAACTGCCTTGAGTCCTTAAAAAGGTAGATGTAGTGAAAGCACATCAAAATAATGAGGTTAAGTAAAAAGCTAAGAAATATTTTATTTCCTGTTTCAGGATTTTGACTGATAATAGCAGCATGTAACTGCTGAGTGAGTGTAGGAAAATAAAGACCTGTCCTCAGATATCTTTCCCCATTTTTCTCCTTCTAATCTAGTCTAATCTAGTCAAAATAATTTATTCACTGTCCACCTCACCTTTACTTGGGTTTTTTGGTTAATTTCATTTTTGGAATTCTATTCCTATTCTCTTCTGCCAATCTAAATTCCCTGTAACCTTGGCTATCTGGGCTCAAATTCCATTTCCTCTGAGAAGCTCGCAGCATTGGACTCTATTCTTATCTTTTTTCTAACTTCTTGATGATCCCCAGAAGTGTATGTCTGGAATTCCCTCACTCTTTTCAGAAAATAACATAGGTACACAGATAACTTCAAAATCCACTTTTCCTGAAGGTCTACATTTATTTGTAGGAATTTAGTTTGATTGTATAATTCCTATATAAATATAAATTCATATATGTATACAAATATAGATGATAATTTTGACAATTGATTAATTCCTGTAAAATAATATATACTTTCTTTAACAGTAACATATTTTAATATTTTGGTGGTATTGATAAATCAAAAGAAATTGACTATTAGCAGAGTTCTACAATATGATAGACGATCACTTTCACATGAGAGAACTATGTTCCTGAGGGACATACCATAAGACATGCCCACGGGACAGAAAAATCAAAACTAGTTTGGCAAGAATTTATATATATTAATAATAAAACATACAAGTGAACCCCTGTTCATCTCTCAAGACCCATCAATTACTTCCTCATCTGAAAAATTTAGATCTTGACCACAACTCTAGGGAATAATCACTAGATTCTTGTTTTACCATTCTATCTTATACATTGCTTTATGAAAAACCAGAATACATGTATTGAAATTATTTATTACCTTCTTGTTAACTCAATAAAACTCTAAGATCAGAAACTACAACTTTGGGCACCTGGGTGTCTCAGTCGTAAGCGTCTGTCTTCGGCTCAGGTCATAATCCCAGGATCCTGGATGGAGCCCCGCATTGGGCTCCCTACTCAGCGGGAAGCCTGCTTCTCCCTCTCCTGCTCCCCTTGCTTGTGTTCCCTCTCTCACTGCATCTCTCTCTCTCTCTGTCAAATAAATGAATAAAATCTTAAAAAAAGAGAGAGAAACTACACCTTTATTTGCTTAGTGCAAATCATTATTCAAAATGCTTTTCAAATAAATCAGAAAAGGAATTTTGAAAAGCATTATATAATATTTTAAATATGAGAATATTTTTCCCTGACTTTACTGTTTGCATATCAGTGTATAAAAATATATAAGGTCAAAAGAACTGCAAATGCAGTTAAAAGTATTCATATGATTTAAAAATTGTTAGATAATATTTCAATGCTTTATATTTCCCCTTTAAGTTGATAAAGATAATATGAAGGGATTTATTACTAGATGAAAACAGAAAAAACTTAGGTGTGGGGATTTTATTTTTTATCTGAGAATGTGGGTGTTATTAAATCTCTGTGGGGGTGGACACTAGTAAGTGCTATAGATCACAACCACTTCTATTTAATTCCTGTTGATTTAATTTTATTTTCAGCGCTGCTTCTTCACAGATTGTTTCGAAATATATGGCTGTGTGGGGGAGGATAGAACATCACGGCTATAACATTAAACACAGGCATATACATTCACAGAACCCACAAAACACAAAATGTGCTGAAGCAGCTGGAGTGTTCTTTTTTCTGATAGCAAGTTAGAAGACAGGAGGATGAGCAAAATTGGCAGTTGGATGATACTGACAAAAGCAGAGCAATTCGTGCAAAGAATTTACTGAGTAGGTCTGAGACTGACATGTGGGATCACATTTTACTTCTATTGGCAGTGCAATGATTTTGAAATTAAAGTGACTGGATACACAAAAATGTTAAGTTTGATAGCTCCATAAAAGGCATTACATACTTTAAAAAATGTGTGTGCCCTTATGTCAAGCGAGTCCCACTGGAGAAATGTGGGTAAATAGTGATATTTAATTTGGTAGGCTAGTTTGTTATAAATAGTTTGGTTGTATGGTTTATTCAGTTCATGAGTGGTTAAACAATACAATAAAACTTCTTTTTTGGTGCTAATTAGCTTATTAGTGCATTCAGTGGAAGTTCAACAAAATAGGTATACATTTCTGAAATTTAGTTACTTATATTTGCTTATCAGCAGTTTTGATGAAAGATTTGGCAAAAACAAACCCACAACTGATTCAAGGGTCTTGGCCATGTAGGGATAAATAAGATTTTGATGTTACTAATGCATTTTAATTACCCTTATATCTTAAATTCTATTTAATCACCCCCAAATTGAGACTTTGCTTAAATTAAAAATTACATAAATCAAGCATTTATCCAATATGGATTTTTTTCATATTAAAGGGGGAGCTGGCTCACTAAACCCAAATATTCTGCACCCTGTTCCACTCAGAAGCCATAGAATTTAGGAATACTAATCAGTGTTCTGCCAACCCAGAGATGCATGGGGTCCCAAAACAGGAAAAAATGTGCAGGAGTTTAGGGAAGTTTTACCTTCCTCCACTGAGCCAGAAATATCGAAACATAAATGAAGAGAGAATCCAAGGTTATTTATTCTAAATTTTCACTAGTATTTCTGTTCCAATATCTATTGGAAGGATAAAATTTCAAGGGCCAGGAATTAACTAAGTTAATAAATAGTAATTATTATATTACACTGTGGGATGTGAAATCAACATTGTGGGCAAACATAAGATGTATGAAAGCAATGTCCTGTGAAATTATACTTCTTCATGTACTGTTTAAGATACAGAAAGCATTGTAAATAATTTTCAAATATGTAGGAATAAAATTATCCAGCACATAGTTAAAGAGTTGTGTTAATGTGTTGTATGCTACACATCCTCAATCCAGCAGAGTTATGTTATACAAACAAATGAGTATAATAATAACAATAGGGTCAATAATTCAAGGCCCTATCATACGCTTATTGTTTGACTCCCTAATCTATACACTCCTAAACACTGAGAGATTATAAAGCATAAATAGAAAAATTAGTATATTGTTTCAATAAAAATGCATTTTTTTTCATGCAGCTAAAACAGAAACCAAGTGTGAAAAGCAAGTAGAGTTGAAATATTGAGCCTACTGGGTTCTTATCAAGATTCAGCCATGGGTGGCTCAGTCTGTACCTGTAATCATACAGGTATACACCATATGAAACAGTGGTTCATCTCATTGACTGACACCAGAATTTGAGTTTGCAAAATGGACTAATTTAAAATTTTCAATATATGCATCTTTTTTGGTTTTGTTTTTATTGACTGTATTGACTATTTCTTCTCTGTACCATGAATTTTCCTGCTTCTTTTTGTATTTTGCTTCCCCCCCTCCGCCAACAAATACTGCATCTAAAATAACAGTGGAGACTGAAGTAAATAATATATATTTCAAGATCAAGAAAGGGCATACTTTTTTTTTCAGACCACTAGTATGGGGATGCTGAGTTAATCTAATCTGTATTTGAGCTTGGTTTAGGATTTGTTGCATCTTTATCTAGAATCAGTTTGCAGATATAAAATCATAACAAAAAAATACCATATATTCAGTTATGTTGGAATACCCTATTGTTATATATAAACACATCAGACTCAGTTTAATGTATTCAAATTTGATATAGTTTGGATTGACCTAGTTTACTTAAAAAAAAACAATTTCAGGATATGCATAAACAGTTTATTAATCTCTATTTTCTAAATACATTCTAAAAAACCAGGTATTTCTTTAAGGAAATTTGACAAAACTTTAACACAATTATAAACTGGAAAAATGTAAGGGTGGTGGCTCATTTATTTTATGAAATATTATGTATCCATTAAAATGAAAATATAAAATGGCAAGACATTCTTCATAATCTAAAATTTAGTGAAAAGGAAGATACAAAATTTCAGGTGTAAAAAATCTAGATAAAAATTGTATAGCAATTTCCTTTTTGTATACAAAAGTAGCCCAAATTATGGTATATATTGGCTTGTTCTGAGCCAAAACACCAGACAGGGGCCAGAAACACATAGGTTTAGTTTAGAAGAATTTTAAGTGTACACTTACCACAGAATTATAAGTGTACACTTAATATAACCTTTAATTCATGAATACTGAGCCCATCATGGGGAGGAGTTTATATTTTGCAAAGCCTTAGAATTATCATGTTGTGGTGTATGTGTAGGGAGCCAGTTTGTTTTCCACCTAGATGAATGTTTCCATGAGATAATTACTGCCACCTTTATCATGTCATGGATTATTATAAAAAAGAAAACAAAACAAATTCTGTTAGACTTAGATTTCTTTTTAAAACTTCATCATTTCATATTATTTTATTTTAAAAATAATTATTTTTTAAATTATTTTAAAAGCTTGTTTATAGTTTCAGAAACTTGCAAATATATTTTTTAAAGTAACCCACATAGGTAAATTCAAGATATTTAAATAATGTTTTTATGTGTCATTGAAGAATAAAAATATTTTAAATAAGTTGGAAATAATTTCTGGTAAGAGAACTACCTACCTTAGAAACTACAGTCTTATCAATAGTATGTAACTCTTATTGAACAGTGTATTCCTGCCTTATCTAGTTGCGAAAATTTTATCAAGGAAGCAAAGATATACAGACTACAGAAATTTAAAAATGTACACTTCCTGATTTTTCAGGATCCATATGTAGCTTGAGATCAGCCATCTTAACAGAGGGTGGATAACCAAGTCTTTACTTCATTATACTCTTACTGGGGACACTTCTCTCATTTGTCTTGATTGCTATTTACATCCCCAAGACACAGACCCTTACCTGCTATATACAAGCATTAGTAAATACATGTTGATTAAATTAATAGAAAAAATTGTATTAAATCAGGGGAAAAGAAGGTAAAAAAGGAGAGAGAGATGCTTCAGTAAGCAGAGGAGGAGTGAGTTTCAAAACGGGTAAATGGTCAACAATATGAAAGGCTAAAAAGATGTCCAGTAAAATAAATATCTAAAATTTTCACTGGTCTTGGTAATTTTAATTTAGGGAAGGGAATTTTATTGATGAGATGTGGGTTAACATCATATGGCAATAATTTGGGAAGAAAATTACTGAAAAAAAATGGAGACAGCTGAAATCAGCAACTAAATGGTCAGAGTGAATCACTATCTTTTTTCCTCTGAAGCTCTGCAAGCAAAGATAATAACACTTTCTCCTCAACTCAAAACCTTTCCCATAACTTGATTTCATGGAAAATAAAATGGTTTCTATGAATGTTTCTTCATTCTCAAACCTTGTCTAGGTTTCCGCAATCTCCCTGAAGTTTTGTAAATTATTTCAGTGTCCCCTGGTTTGTATGACAAAGTCAGGTTTTTGAGTTAGAACATTTAGCTGAGGAAATCACATCAAGAAATATGCAAGAAAACAATCCACTTTACATTGTAACACATGGTGTATCAGACAAGAACCAATGCAGAGTATTTTTTTCCATGAAGATTTTCCAAATATAATAGTTTTGTTCATACGTATAAAATAAATTTCAGCTTTGATGATGGTGCCTTTCTTCTATGCCTTAGATTGCTTACAAACATTCTCTTGCCAGTTAATGAATACCTAGTCCTGAAGTCACAACTTCCAATTTAGTCTCTGAATGCTTGTCCTCTGGTTCCGTGTCCCAGTTTCAGACTCTGCACTCCTCAGATCTCTGAAAATATGCTAACAGAACAAGGGCTACTAAGGTTCTTTTATTTTATACCATTAACAGAACTAAAGCCAGTGGACAAACCCATTCCTATTACTGCTAACCTGTCTTTACAGATGCTTTAAACAGAATGCCAAATGTCAAGCAGAGAATGTCAAAAAACGCTGTGAACTGGATCCACTAAAAATTCAAGTTTCCTAACTTGATTCAGTTCCCTTTTCACTACTGCATTTCTTTGAGTCATTCCAATTTAACTCAGAGTGAACACACTTTCAAAAGTTTTAACAAACATTTACCAACCTTCCTGTATTAACTTTTACTATCTGCAAACTCCTACATTACTAAAATTGAAACCTTATATGTATATCCTCAACTTATGACTTCTTCAGTTCAAAAATCTATGATTTTAACCTTGTCCATACATAGAACACACATAGAAAAGTGAGTAAAAACAATGTGCATCCCCTGAATAGTAGCAAAACCACCAACCAAGGGCAAGGTGAATATTGTCAGTAACTGTGAAACCCTAGCAGGCTGTCCACTAATAACTTCCTACAAAATATAACCACCATCTTGAATTATTTTGGTCATCATGTCTTCGCTTTTTAAAAAAATTACACCTAAGCGTATAACATTAAACATTATAATTTAGTTTGCATAGTTTTAAAATAGTTATTTTCACTCAATATCATGCTTGGGAGATTCATTCTTTTTGTGGCGAATAGGAATAATTTTTTCAAAATGTCTTCATTTATTGCTGCATGCTATTCTATTACACGAATATATTATTTCCTTATCCATCATATTCTTGATGAAAATTTGAGTTGTTTACAATCTGGTGCTCTTATAAATAATGCAGCTATGAATACTCTTATCAGATTTTTAGTGCAAATGGATATAAATTTCTTTTTTTTAAGACTTATTTATTTATTTTAGAGAGAATGAGAGAGAGTGGAGGGAGGGGCAGAAGGAGAGAGTCTTTTTTTTAAAAAGATTTTTAAATTTATTTATTTGTCAGAGAGAGAGAAAGAGTGTGTGCACTCACAAGCAGGGGGAGGGGCAGGCAGAGGGAGAAGCAGGCTCCCCGCTGAGCAGGGAGCCTGGACTCAGGACTCAATCCCAGGATCCAGGGATCATGACCTGAGCCCAAGGCAGACACCCAACCAACTGAGCCACCCAGGCATCGCGAGGGAGAGAGAGTCTTAAGCAGACTCTGCACTAAGCACAAATCCAACCAAGGGTTAGTCACTTAAGCAACCGGGTCACCCAGACACCCCACAAATGGATATAAATTTCTAGTATATATATTCTTGGTTTTGAATTGCTGGGTCATAAGGTATACAGAAATCTAGTTTCTCAAGTTTGTGCTGGTATTCCAAAATGATTTTACCAATTTGTACTTTTATCAGTAGTGTATGAGAGCTCCCCTTTCTCCACATTTGCACTAACAATTAGTATTTTCATTAATTCTTAGCTAATTTTATCATATTGTGCTTTTAATTTGTACTTCTCTAGTTAATAGTGAGGTTGAATACCTTTACATATATTTGTTTGCATTTGTATATCCTCTTGGTGGAATGATTATTCAATTGTTCATTTTTCTATTGGGCTATTATGATATATAGAAATTATTTTTATCTTATTTTATATTTATTTGGGTTATTTTATATTCTAAATTCAAATTCTGAGTTATTTGTATTATAAATATGTTCTTTATCTGACTTTTTAATATTTTCTTCAAAATGTTTTAAAGTTTTTCCTTTCTCACTTAAATCCTTAATCCGTTAAGGATTTCTTTCTTTCTTTCTTTCTTTCTTTCTTTCTTTCTTTCTTTCTTTCTTTCTTTCTTTCTTTCTTTCTTTCTT
>NC_058403.1:49125468-49242458 GCF_002201575.2 Neomonachus schauinslandi | reverse complement strand
CTTTCTTTCTTTCTTTCTTTCTTTCTTTCTTTCTTTCTTTCTTTCTTCTCAACAGTTTGCTCATTGTGTTTTTTGTTGGTCATGTGATTTTAATTTATGATCATATTCTTTTGAACACTTTATGTGTGGAAATATATGATGATAAAAATCCATTTCTGAAGGTAAAATAAAATAGTATATATTTCATATAATTAAGAAATGAAGGGGCGCCTGGGTGGCTCAGTACGTTAAGCGTCTGCCTTCGGCTCAGGTCATGATCCCCGGGTCGTGGAATCGAGCCCCGCATCGGGCTCCCTGCTCAGCGGGAAGCCTGCTTCTCCCTCTCCCACTCCCCCTGCTGTATTCCCTCTCTTGCTGTCTCTCTATCAAAACAAATAAATAAAATCTTTAAAAAAAAAGAAATGAATTATTGATTTTGTCACAATGGAATTAGAAATTCCATATGCCATATGCAGTGTAGTGCTTAGGGATTTTCTAATTCCATTTTTGTTTATTCTTTGCTTTTTTGGTTTTTTGTTTGTTTGTTTTTCTTATAATGCTTCACTTAGATCAAGGTCAAAATATGCATGTACTTACACTATCTCCTTCAGAGTTCATTTTTAAAATCTATTTCCCCTATCAATGGTGTCTCAGTTCTTTTCTTTTCTTTAAGATTTACTTATTTATTTATTTGAATTAGAGAGTGGGGGGAGGGAGGGGGCAGAGGGAGAGAGAGAATCTTCAAGCAGACTCCCCACTGAGCACAGAGGCCAATGGTGGGGCTCGGTGCAGGGTTCTATCTCATGACCCCAAGATCAAGACCTGAGCTGAAACCAAGAGTCAGATGCTTAACCACTTGAGCCACCTAGGTGCCCCAGTGGTGTTTCAGTTCTGGGCAGAGATCTTCAATCAGACTTTCCTCTTCTTTCTATGGTATTTTCCTCTATTGCCTGCATTTATCCCCTTAAAATTCAGGCACACTTGAGAATAGAAGATGTTTACAGAGTTTATAGTGGCTCCAATGGAAAGGGAATGTATGGCCTTTATTCAACCAAAGACAGGTAGCAGTGTTGTTTCCACCACCGAATAGTCGTATCCTGGCCAATTCACTCAGCCTCTTTAAATCTCAGTTTTCTCATAAGCAAAATGTCAGTGATTATTCTGAATTCTTACTGTAGTTTTAATAATTGAAAGAGAACACCATTTATATGAAATCAAATGGTAACTTTTACATATAGGTACTCAAAGAATATTAATTCTTTTCCCTCACTTCTTGGACTGCTGGCCTACTTCCTCTTCCCCAAATTCCTATCCATTGCCCTTTTTCTTCCACTAGTATCTTCATGTTTCTTTTTCTTCAGAAAATAGTCACTTTTACATTATCACTGTTCATTTGGTTGCCATGTATGAACTATACCCCAAGTCCTTGCCTTTCCTGGTCTTTTCTGTGGTCCACCAGAATATGCAATTCATTTCTGGAACTAGGATACATATGTCTGCAAATGCATGTCTCTGATTATATATCATCTTTTCCTGGTTTCTTTACTCCTAGTCAATGTCAAAGGCCATTTTTATTTGTCTTTGCATTTACAGCTCATTGTGTAATGTCTGCAAAGTTTATTTACTTAATGAATTAGGTAGCGACATATAGTAAGATCATGGGTTTTGTAATCTGATATATGTGGACTGGAATCATGAATCTCCCACTCAGCTATGTGAGCTGGGACAAGATATTGACATGATTTTTAACCTTCAAAATTGTTATATGTGATACTAGCTTAACAACATTTTTTAAATTGTGTGAAATGTTTTATAAAGCTCTTTCTATACTACCTGAAATATTTTAAGTCCTCATAAAATGATAGCTATTAATATTTGATGGTGAAAGAATGAAAAATTACATTTAAAATGCTTTACTGGAAACTTCCATTGGCAATACATATACGTACATAAACTAAACATGAAAAATGCAGAATGCAACATCTTTTTCTCAAATCACATCTTTATTGTTTTCTCTTTTTACATTTGATACTTTACCACATCATCAAAACTCTGAAGTAATCTCTGACTTCCTCTCCTCCATATCCCTGGACTAAGAATCATCAAGCTTATGCATTCATTCATTCAGTGGAATGGATCTAGGGAAGGACTAACATTATTACATTCATGATTAGACCACAAAGCTTCTGTAGTATATTGGGCAAACTAAAATATTTATTTTATTTCAACAAGCATTTTTCAGGCTTTGCAATGTGTTTAACCCTGCTAAGCATTCTTAGTTTTAAGGCAGCTGACCATAATAAAAGGTAGTTTATGGAATATATTTCAGGGTTAAATTTTGTGGAACCAAGAATTATTCTATTAGTTCAGAGTAGTAAGAAATTGATTAAAGTATTTAAGGAAGGCATTTTTGAAGTTGGGTGACTTTAGTTAGCCTTTAATGTATGGACAAGACTTGGATAAAAACAAAAACAAAAATTAAAATTAAACTTCTGTGTTTCATACATAAAATTGATTTAATCATTCAGCAGCTCATTATTGAATATCTACCATGTTAAAGGTCAAAGAATAATAGTGCTTAATTTGAGAGAATTTTTTTAAATGTTTAAACTCATAATAATTGAAGAATAAAATGAGACAAAACATTTTATTTATTTATTTTTAATTTAAACTTGGCAGGCAGCCTCTGAAGTACTGCCTAAAATAGTTCTGCATATATTAGGATTTTGAAAATTACCTTTGATAGGAGGGAAAAGAAAAACCTGTAACATTATTTCTGGATCAAAATTTCCCATTAATATTTTAAATCTGTTGACTAGCTTCCCAATAAAATGTAGAAATGTCAATATTTTGATGGAATCCAAATATGATGGGTATAGATTAAGAAACTTTCTGGTGAGAGATGACTTATCCTCTACCTTAATCACATGAGGATTTGATAAATTTCTGCATACATCTACAGTCTTTTCCCTGTTATTTATGATTCTTTGGAATACTGAAATATTCCTAAGGAATTTAAATATTGTCTTTTTTTAATTACTTTAACTCTTGGGGTGCCTGGGTGGCTCAGTCGTTAAGCATCTGCCTTCCGCTCAGGTCATGATCTCAGAGTCCTGGGATTAAGCCCGGCATCTGGCTCCTTGCTCTGCGGGAAGCCTGCTTCTCCCTCTCCCACTCCCCCTGCTTGTGTTTCCTCTCTCTCTGTGTCTCTCTCCGTCAAATAAATAAATAAAAAATCTTTAAAAAATTACTTTAACTCATTCCTGCAGTTTTCAGTACTCAGTTCTTCAGCATAGAGACTTCTTTTTGAATAAATTTGTCCCAGTTTTCCTTATGAGGCTTATTTCAAACAGATATGAATTTAATAAGGCACATTTATATAACCTAATGCAGCCTTGCAAAGCATTTGCAAATATAGTAAGAATTCAAAATCATATTAAATTCATAGAATTTTCAGAGTTCCAAACTGAGTTATTTAGGTATTTTTCTCTATGTGTCCATCTATATATATATACAAACATACACACATCTAGATTTCTTTTCTTCCTTTAACTCCTAACTCTAAAAATACCTCTCGTGGCCATGCAGCACGCATTGGTCAACACTCTTTCCATGCTAACACCAGTTTCAGTCCAGATTTTAAACCCATGTGTTCAACCAAATGCTGTTGATATTGAATGTGTAGCAAATCAGCCAGGCCATCAAAGACTATTTCTGCCAGGCTATTTTTCTCTTTTTAATCCCAGGAGGATGCTATTCAAAACCATGTTAACCACTAAGAATTCAAAATATCCCGTATTTTAACACTACACAGTTAGTGTCTATGCCACAGTTAATATTTATATCCTCTACTACTTTTTTACTCGTTCTCACATCATTGCAAATCTTCAAGGAGGGGGGTCAAGTTGAACAGTTCCCCGTTGCTCTCCATGATGCTTAACACATAGTTAGGGCTCTTTTCCTCAAAAGGTTCCTTGTTTCCTTTATTATATTCAGGTTAATTTTCCAACAAGGTATTCAAGGCTTTCCATGATCTGCTCCAGCTTATCTATTCTTTTTTAAAGATTTTATTTTATTTATTTGAGACAGAGAGAATGAGGGAGAGAGAGCACATGAGAGGGGGGAGGGTCAGAGGGAGAAGCAGACGCTCCACGGAGCAGGGAGCCCGATGCGGGACTCGATCCAAGGACTCCAGGATCATGACCTGAGCCGAAGGCAGTTGCTTAACCAACTGAGCCACCCAGGCGCCCTCCAGCTTATCTATTTGACTTCATGCCTCACCTTTCAATTCCACAGCAATCCAATTGATGTTATTTTCTGTTTCATAAACTTGTCATTCTCTCTTTTTTCCACTGGGCTTTTGCTCATGCTATTACTTCTGACTGAAACATTCTTCCTTAGTTGATTCCTCACCTTTCTTTATGGCTGTCATTTCATAACACTTGTGCCCCATTTTCTGAAAGTATGTGTTCTTAAACAGTGAAATTAACTAATTTGGTTTAGAGAATTTTGTGACAACCTTGGAGATAACTGGAAACAAATGAGATGATGTAAACCCAGAATTTTATGTACTGGGAAGAGAAGGAGGAGGAGAATGAGGGGGACGCTAAGTCTATAGATTTAATACCTGCAAGGAAAAATGTGTTTTTTATAAAGAAGCACCTCTTGTGTAAAAGGGGAAAAAGTATTCCTAAATATACCCTTTATTAAACCTTAATACCAGAATTGAAGAAATGTATACTTATGTGTTATTTTCAGCTCTAACATTTACCATGTCTGTGACCTTAGACAAATTTGTATTTTAATTTGTCTAAAGCAGTTTAACTAAAAACAGCACGATTCCAGGCAGATAGTAATTACTCAATAAATATTAGCTAAACGTCATTTCTTGCCACTCGAACATCTTACCGCTCTATCTGGTTCACTGTGTACATGTCCTTTTTAATCAACTCTACTGTAATGTGTTTAATAAGCCACAACTTTGGTTTATTAAAAATTTTCATTTGTCTTTCTCCATTTATTGTTCTTAATTGCCAGCCCAGTGCTTTACATAGAGTCAATGCACAATTAATATTGCTTGCCTGAATATGAAGTGAATGTTTATCTTGACATTTGGTTAAAAATAAATTTGTTTTACCATAACTTTAAATTCTTAAAAGGCCCATACATCTTATAGAAATATTAACAGGTATACATTTTAATATTTGTTTCCTTTCTGGTGGCTAGGGCTAATATTTTTACATCAAAATTATAATAGTTCAGATAAGGTTAAAGTTACATTAAATGTGATTTAATTCAAAAAATATCATCTGAAACTAAAATCCACAGAACAAAAACATCTACTGTTATGTAAAGAAGATGTTTTTAAAAAAGCCATCTGAAACTTTTGGATAAATACAAAAATGTTTACTGTATATTTCCTGTGATTATATCCTTATAAAGCACATAAGACCTCTGCACAGCACATTTACATCACATGTGTATGGGAGGATGCCTACTTCTTCAGAAAAACCTATTATGTAACACACACCAGGAAAGGATAAGGAGCCACAGGAAGATCAGGAGAAGGGGACTAAACTTCTGAGTATCAGGAAGTCATTACTTGCCAAAAAGAAGAAATCAGAGTCCAAAATGCATTTATAAAAAAAAAAAGCATACTGTTATATTTTTTATAACTTTGCATCTCAAGTACTATAAGAGTCTAATACAAGTTATTGGTGATGTTTTCCCACAAGTCCTGTATAATTTCCACTTAAAATTAAGCATGATACTATAAAATATGTGCAGTTGCATTTGCATCAGTTCTTTTTTTTTTTAAAGATTTTATTTATTTATTTGAGAGAGAGAGAATGAGAGAGAGCACATGAGAGTGGGGAGGGTCAGAGGGAGAAGCAGACTCCCCGCCGAGCAGGGAGCCCGATGCGGGACTCGATCCCGGGACTCCAGGATCATGACCTGAGCCGCAGGCAGTCGCTTTAATCAACTGAGCCACCCAGGCGCCCCTGCATCAATTCTTTTAATATCTGCTTAAAAACTATTTGCCTCTGTTTTTCTGTTAGCATTCAGAATGCTCCATAAAATCCAATTATGACTTTAGACTTTATGGGGAACTATCAAAATGTCTTTAGTTAATTCAACTGATATTTCAGTACAGTAAAAATTCCAAAATGGAGCCACCAATTATTGAAACTATCACACGCTACTTGTAACAGTATATTGTACATGCTTTCTATATAGCCATAACTTATGTTTATCAAGTATATATTTGCTCTTTTAAATTAAAGTACACTTTAATTTCAATATAAGGGAGAAACTCTGCATTGTCAATTATAGTTATTACAATTTTCAGTTCCTTTTTTCTTTTATTGTTATAATTCAAAGATTTGTCTCCTGCCCAGTTGTAGAAAGACATCCCTTCATTACATTTAAAAAAGCAGCTCACTGATAGAATCAGTAATAATTATGAACTTGGATTATTGATTCCTTAAAGCACTTATAAGAAATTATCCACTAGTGGATTCAAAGTGTAATTGGGCATATTTAATCACAAAAAATTATGGTTCTTTTAATTCCTTTCAAATGGAATATTAATGACTATTGGATCATGAGCAAGAAAGTAGAGAAAAGAAGTATGAAGGTGGCAAGGGGATAGTACTGTAAAGGAGAGGAGAAATGAAAAGCTCATCTGCTGCAGCTGGAATGTATTTGGGCCACCCCTGACCAACACTTCACTTCAAAAGTGAATTGATGCTTGAATGAGTAAGAAGCTACACTTTTAAAAAAGAAGCAACCTAACAATGACACTGTAATGTAACAATGACATCTGTAAGAGAGGAATGTTCTGCATCAGAGCCTCAAAAACATCTTAGACAGATTCCTTTTCTTTTTCTAAGTTAGTATGCAGACATTCTTTTTTTTCTATCATAGGACTTTAGCATGACACCAGTTGCCTGATTCTGTCAAATGCATGAATGAATGAATGGGCAAGCTGAGAGAAAAAAAGATTTGATAACTTGATTACATATGATAAAGAAGAAGACACTGATATCTCAGGACTAAATTCACATTTTGGCTGTTTTCATTAGCATGAATGCCTAATGCTTATGAAATTGGATTTATGCTTTATAAATGATTATTACATTTAAACTATATAAACTACACAACACAATCTAAAGAATGGCAGAGTTTTCTTTACATGAAGATTGAAACTTACCTATCACATGCAAAAAAGAAAAGAAAAGAAAAGAAAAAGTTGATTGAGTCAATCTCATATGATATGGCTTTCCCCTCATTTTTTTACTTAATTATTACTACTATTAATGAGTGTTATATAACTGTCATATTTGAAAAATATATTGATGTAAAAAAACCTAAGTGTCAGAAAATTGTTTTCAAATTAATTCTTTACTAGTATAAAAAAATAACAGTATGAAGTTAGAAATGTCTTAATCACAGTGCTGGTAATCAGATGACATAATTAGGATTTCTTAGTGAAAATCTTTTGCTTATTCATATACTCAGCCTGGTGACTTTCTAATGCTGAACTCACAATCTCTTGAATTTCCTTTACTATCTTAGAAGGGCAGGTGAAAAGCAATGTATGAAAGCAGTGAATGAATCACATGTACATGATAGCCAAATATTCTAGTAGGAAGCTGAATGTTAAAGTTAAACCAGAGACAAAATTATGAAATTGCATCTTTGGATAACTCCATTGTTTTGCTTATGTGTCTATATATCCATATATGCCTTTCTCATCATCCTGACAATATATTCTCTTAGGCAGTTCAAGGCTTTTCATCAATAGTATTCTTAGGCCTTAGGGCTTTCTGAAATCCCCCAAATTCACAATGTGACAACTGAATTATATGAAGACTCAATCTTTGTATGTGCCAGTGGGAATGACACAGAGGGAAATATTATCTATACTTAACAACTACCAGTGACCAGAACGTTTTTAAGTTCTCAGATACCTTCTCCAGTGACACTCTTTAAATAATTAGTTAATCTGATTACAGAAATTTTAAAATAAATATGAAATAACTAGCTGGGAAAATAGAGGAAACAAGGACAAAGTCCTTACTCTGACTTATAACACTCTTACACGAGCTGGCCCTCTGTTAACTCTGGAACCCTTCATTCTGTTCCTAAGGAGCTTACCTTGTTCCTTCTGCTTGAGCCACACAGGTCACTACGGTTTGTTTTTTGTTGTTGTTGTCTTTGTTTTTCTGAAAAAGCCAGGTATGGTTCCAGCTTAGATTGTTGTTATCATTCCTTCAGCCTTGGATGATCTTCCCTTAGACATGTTCATGGTCTACTCTCTCACTTCATTAAATCTATACAAAAATATGTCATCATGGAGGCCTTCTTTACCCATTTTATATAAAATCACAATACCTTACCCCCACTGTCTGCTCTACATTTTCTCCTTAACACTTAGTACTATATATCAGGTAGAACAATCACATGATTATTAGCTATTCTAGAAAGTCTCTGTTCAAATTTTTAGTCCTTTTTTATTATTTTTTTTCTATACTTATATATTTTAATTACCTTATCCTATTAACTCAGAAGCATTCTCTGTTATAAGCTGCAACATTATTTTATGTAATACTATGAAAAAATGCTGCCAATAAAATAATGTCATGTCACTAAAAGATGCCTTATATTTCCAGAGATATTAAAATGTAGATTGGAGGTCCTTGAAATGGAGCATTTATCATGTTTATCTCTGCTTCTCTTACTAGAATGAAAGTTTCATTCTAGTGCTTTCTTCACTGCCATTTGAGTGCATTCTTCACTGCCATATAGTACCTATTATTCCTGTTACATAATAGGAGGTACCCAATAAATATTTTTAACTTAATAAATATCTAAATAGATTTTAGTAGTTTTATGTATAGTTATTCTGTTACCTCATGACTTACAATTGTTATATACGTCTCCATAGATTTTTCTCTCTCATACAGCATCAGGTAAAGACATAAGCAATTGAAAAGTAGATATTTATTAAATTCTGTCAAATCGAGGACCCTTATTTAACTTAATGGAGATGATGTTTGATTGTGTGTGGCATGAATGGGTGTATGTGTGTGTGTATACATGTGATGATTTCAGAAAGCATGAATCTTTGTGATTAGTTAGGGTTAAATTTGTGTGTAAGTGACAAAATGGAGTAGTTTAAAAGTACAAGTATGACAGGCAATTCAGTGCTATTCTAGTGCATCACGGTGTCCAGAACATAGGTTCATCCTAACTTGCTGGCTCATCCTGCATGGCCTCCAGTCCACAATTCATTTCATAGTCTAAGATACCACCAGCTCCACTTCTCTATTCTTTAGACAGAAAGAAGTTGAAGTGCTATAAACTCTATCATTTAAAGACTCTTCTTGGAAATTGCATAAACCCTTTCTTCTTACATTTTGTTGGTCAATGATATTGCATGACGACATATAGTGCTATGAGAAGGTGGAAAATTTTGAATCCTTGGTCTGGATGGCCAGTGCCATATTACTCAGAAAGAGGACGTAAATTATTTTTATGGAATAGTTAGAATTCTCCACACTGAAGAGTCTGTGAGTATCCTTCTTCCCACATTTAAAATACACTACCACTTCCTAAGAAAGACATCTGAGTCCGGGCGCCTGGGTGGCTCAGTTGGTTAAGCGACTGCCTTCGGCTCAGGTCATGATCCCAGAGTCCCTGGATCGAGTCTCGCATCGGGCTCCCTGCTCGGTAGGGAGTCTGCTTCTCCCTCTGACCCTCCCCCCTCTCATGTGCTCTCTCTCATTCTCTCTCTCACAAATAAATAAATAAAATCTTTAAAAAAAAAAAAAAAGAAAGACATCTGAGTCCTTCCTCTGCAGTTACTATTTTCAGTCCACAGGCCAAGGTTTCTCAGGGATATGGTGGATATACCTCCTCATATTCTATTGACCTATAAACTATATCACAGCTTAAAATTCTGTGACTATTCCTATTCCCACTAATCTGGTGTAGGGACAGAACAAATGGAACACAATGAAAATAGATGGTGGGAAACACAGCCGTTACTGGTCATAGCTATTATCTCTTCTTACAGGGAAAAAATAGAAGAGACTCACTTCTGTGAGAGATCATCTCCTGTAGGTTCCATCATTGAGCTTGGCAATGGATGACACAACCCATATGTTGGTGTTTCACCTTTCATACTGTGTCTCCTGTTGGCTCATGATTGGGCCTGCTATTTCTTTATAGTGTAAACAATTACAAGCTTTATCAGGCAATGCTTCTGGTTTTGACAGTATAATTCCCTTCAAAACTTAGTAGATGTCTGGTCAATTTTCTTCTAGCACTGTCTATGTTCAAGCAATTGCAGCCAAATTTTGTTGATACATGTTAAGCTTGAAGACTCTTGTCTTTTGTTTATCACCCTCTCATTATTGTAAGCTACTCTGAGAATAGCTGAAACATTAGACTTGGGTGGAAAAGGAAACAACTTATTCTGGTCTTTGCTACAGAGAATAAAATGTATTTGAAATAAGTTTGGGGAGACAGTCTTATCACATTAAAATTTATTTTTGAGAGACACCATTAATAATGGCTTTGGTTTGGAGTACCAACATATTTGTTTTTTTGCCCTCAGAACCCCTTCATTATTTGACTTTCAATCAGTGAAAATTGTCTACTGCAGACCTGGATTATTTTCCTAGGGAGAATGGTATCCTTTTTCAACTCTGCTTTTTGGGTGGTAAATCTAGTCTGAGTATTGCTCTCTGTTAAACATCTATAAATAGCTAATGAACACCTACGTTTTAAATTTTTTAAATAATTGTTTAGTACTTTAGCCCTTTTAAGCATATGATCTGCCATTGAATTTGAGCCACATATTTTGACACTTAATTACAAGTACTATTAACTTTTAATATCTAATCCTTCTTACCCAACATAAGACAGGTTGTACTAATCCATTGCCATATGCTTAGGTTCCGTTACTTGTAGCACTATAGTCTGAGTACCAAATTTGCATTAGTTAGATTAGATTTAAAAAGATTAGATTTAAAAAGATAGATTAAAAAGATTAGATATTAGATTGAATGGCAAGAATACACATTAAAAGTTATTAAAACATAAATTTCTGATAGGTATTCTTGGACTCCCCACAGTTTTGCATCTAGTGTCCTTCTGTCAAAAGACAGTAGATATGGCAGTTGAGAACATGGCCTCAGATGAAATACAGCCTCTGTTCAAGTCTTGCTTTACCACTTATTATCTGTGTGACCTAGAATATATAACTCCATCTCTGGGTGCTTTGATTTTCTCAATTATGCAATTGAGATACTATTTAAATACCTAATAGGGTTGTTGTGAAAATTAAGCAAGTTAATACATACAATTAACTCAATACTTCCAAGCACAGAGTGAATTATATATATGTTATCTTATAATCAGTTAGCTTTCACTATGCAATAACCATCCAAAAACTAGTGTTTTAAAATATTAGCACTTCATGTTTCTCACAATTCTTTAAGTTAGTAATTTGGGCTGGTTTGGAATGAGTTTGGCTGATCTTTAAGTGGACTTGTTCATGAAGCTATGATCAGCTGGAAGGTACACTGGGGCTGGCTTTTTTATCATGACCTCATCTGAAAAATCTGGGATGAATGGGCCATCTGCTAATGTGCTCTGTCATCCTTCAGTGAGCTAGCATGAGTGTCTTACATGGCAGTGGTGGTATGGATACTAAGACCAACAAAGAAGGACAAGTTCTAGTGTACAAGATTTTTTCCAAACTCTATGCTTGTATCATATTTTCTACTGTAAAACCAGCCAAAGGGAAGAGCAAGGTCATCCCCTATTCAAGGAGTAGAGCAATGATTATAGGAGTTACAAAGTCATATTGCAAAAGAAGGAGAATGACTTTTTCACTTAGTAATATGCATTTAAGATTCTTCTATGTCTTTTAATGACTTGAGAGCTTATATATTTTTATTAATGAATAATATTCTATTGTCTGCATGTACCACTGTATATTACTAATTCACTGAAGGACATCTTAGTTGCTCCTAAGTTTTGACAACATTGAATAAAGCAGCTATAAACATCCATGTGCAGGTTTTTGTGTGAACATAAGTTTTAAACTACTTTGGATAAATATCAAGGATTACAATTGCTGGATTGTATGGTAAGAGTATGTTTAGTTTTGTAAGAAACTGATAAACTGTCTTCTAAAGTGGGCTGTACCATTTTGCATTACCACTAGCGATGCAGGAGAATTCCTGTTGCTCCTCATCCTGGCCAGCATTTGGTGTTGTCAATCTTCTGGATTTTGGTCATTCTAATAGATTTTGGTCATTCTAATAGGGATGGCTTATTTTTGTTTTAATTTGTATGTCCCTAATGACATATAATATAGAGCATCTTTTCATATGCCTATTTGCCATCAATACATCTTCTTTTAGTGAGGTGAGTTTTAAGGTCCTTGGCCCATTTTTTAATTGGGTCGTTTGTTTTTTTACTGCTGAATTTTAAGAATTCTTTGTTTATTTTATATAACAGTCATTTATAATATTTATCTTTTGTAAATGTTTCCTTCCAGTCTATGGCTTGTCCTCTCCTTCTCTTGACAATTTCTTTCACAGAACAGTTTTTAATTTTAATGAAGTCTAGTTTATCAAGATTTCTTTCATGATTCATGCTTTTGATGTTGTATCTAAAAAGTTATCACCATGTCCAAGGTCATCTAGGTTTTCTCCTATGTTAACTTCTAGGAGCTTTATGATTTTGTATTTAGCTTTATCATTCATTTTGAGTTAATTTTCGTAACATAAGGGCATAAAGTCTGTATCTAGATTGTTTCTTTTTTTCACGTGGATGTCCAGTTTGGCACCATTTGTTAAAGAGGCTATCTTTGCTCCATTATATTATCTTTGTTCCTTTATCAAAGATTAGTTGACTATATGTATGGGATTCTATTTCTGGGCTCTCTGTTCTGTTCCACTCGTATTTGGGGGGGTGTTTTTTTTTTTTTTTAATTTTGCCAATACCACACTGCTTGGATTACTGTAGCTTTATAATAAGCCTTGAAATCACATAGTGTCAAAAATCTCTGTTCTTCTCCATTAATTTTATGTTGGCTATTCTAGGTCTTTCCCCTTTTCATATAAACTTTAGAATCAGGTGGTCAATATCCATAAAATAACTTGCTGAGAATTTGATTGGGATTACACTGAATCTATAGTCGAGTTAAGAAGAAGAGTTGACATCTTAATAATATTGAGTCTTTCTATCCATAAACATGAAATATCTCTTATTTAGTTCTTTAATTTAATTTGTCAGTTTTGTAGTTTTTCTTTGATAAACCTTATACATATTTTGCTAGATTTATACCTAAGTATTTCACTTTTGGTGATGTTAATGTAAATGGTATTATGTTTTTAATTTCAAAGTCCATTTGTTCATTGCTGGTACATATAAAAATGACTTTTGTATATTAATCTTGTATCCTGCAACTTTGTTATAATGGTTTATTAGCACCGGATACTTTTTTTTTTTGGTCAATTTAATTTTTTTTTCCATATAGAGCATCACATCATCTGCAAACCCACACAGTTTTATGTGTAAAACTGTAGAACTTTTTCTATGTAGAACTTTTAGTATGATATTGAAAAGGAGTGGTGAGAGGAGTTACCCTTGCCTTTTACTTTATCTTAGTGAAAAGCTTTGAGTTTCTCATCATTAAGCATGACGTTACCTGTAAGTTTTTGTAGATATTCTTTATCAAGTTGAGGAGGTTTCCATCTATTCCTAGTTTACTGAAAGTTTTTACTATAGATCTGAATTCTCAAGCAGGCTCCCTGCTGACAAGGAGCCCGATGCGGGGCTCCATCTCAAGACCCTGGGATCATGACCTGAGCTGAAGGCAGACACTTAACCCACTGAGCCACCCAGGTGCACCTGTTTCTAGGAAGTTATTTATTCTACAGTCTCCTAAAAAACTTACTTTAATCTTTCTTGCAACGAATTCCCTGTTTTTATTTGTGAGAGGGTATTTATTTCTCCTTCACTTCTGACACATAATTTTGTAGGGTACATACTTCTCATTATTGTTGTTTTTGTTTTTTCTCTCAACAGTTTAAATATTCCACTTCACTTTCTTCTTGCTTTCATGGTTTCTGAGCATACATCTTATGTAATTCTTATCTTTGTTCCTCTATAGGTAAGATGTTTTATTCCTCTGGCTTCTTTCAGGACTTTATCTTTGATTTTTCTGTAGTTTGAAAATGATATGCTTAGGTGTAGTTTTTCTTTTGTTTTATTTTGTTTTGTTTTTGTTTTGGCATTTGACTTGTTTTGTGCTATGAGCTTTCTGGATCTGTGGTTTGGTACCCGACATTAATTTAGGAAATCCTCAGTCATTATTGCTTCAGATATCTCTTCTGTTCCATTCTTTCTTTCTTCTTCTTCTGGTCTTCCTACTATGGGTATAATACACACTTCATGTTTTCCCACAGTCCCTGGATATTCTTTTCTTTGTTGTTGTTCTTCTCCTTCTTTGTGCTTTTTGCTTTTTTACTTTTTAAGGATTCTATCGATAAATCCTACAGCTCAGAGATTCTTTCTTCAGCTTTGTCCAGTCTACTAATAAGCTATTTAAGGGCATTCTTCACTTTTTTTTTAATCTCTAGCATTTATTTTGGTTATTGCTTAGGATTACCACCTCTATGCTTACATTGCCTTACTGTTCTTACATGCCCTCTACTTTATGCACAGGAACCCTTAGCATATTCATCATAGTTGTTCTAAATTTCTGCTCTTATAATTCCAACATCCCTGTCACATATGTTTCTAACGCTTGCTGTCTTCCCAAGTTGTGGTTTTTGCTTTTTGTTATGCCTTGTAATTTGATGTACTGAGTGAAAGAAACTATTTGATGAGATGTGGGGCAAGGGAAAGCATTCGATTGTCCTATGATTAGCTTTCAGTCTTTTAGTGAGCCTATGCCTCTGGACTGTGGACTTCACTAGAGGTTCTCATTTTTTTCTCCCCACTCAGGTGGGACAGGTTGACTAGAATAGGTTTGAGTTGAGTATTTTCCTTCCTCAGGTCAGTTAAGCTCTTATAATTCCCCAGTAGGTTAGGTATTGGTTAATTAGTTTCTCCTGAAGGCAGATCTTGTTAAAAAGAACAGAGTGTTGTGGGATATTTCAAAATGGCTCCTTTTCCCCTTATCCTGCCTAAAGCAGGAGGGGATTTTTCTCTGATATTCACATTATTGTGCACCCTCACCCCCATGTTAAGTTCTCTTGGAGTTTTTAACTCTCAGACTTGTTCACACTGAGCCTCCAGCAATTCATCAATTACATTTCAGGTTTTCCTACTCCTGCACTAGTTTCCATGGGCGTTTCTGCTCCTGAGTCTCTGCTCCTCTGGTAAGCTGTGACTTCCTTTATTTGTCTGTTTCTCTAATATTTGGGGCAGCGGTTTGCCCTGTGTCCTCTTTCTCTTACAAATCTAAAAAAAGTTGTTTTTTAGTTTCTTCGATGTTTACTTATTTTGAAGATGTAGTGGAAAATTCTAAACTCCTTACATGTGGAACTGGAAATACTAATTGCTTGGAGTGTCTCTTTTTTTGTTTTTTTCAAGATATAATTGACATATAACATTATATTAGTTTCAGGCATACAATGTAATGATTCAGTATCTGTATATATTGTGAAATGATCACCACAATAGGTATTGTTAACATTCATCCCCTACACAATTATGAATTTGTTTTTCTTGTAATGAACATTTCAGGATTTACTCTCTTCACAACTTTCTTCTTTTTTTCAAAGATGAAATCTTATTTTATTTTATTTTTTATTATGTTATCTTAGTCACTGTACAGTACACCATTAGTTTTTGATGTAGTGTTCCATGATTCATTACTTGCGTATAACACCCAGTGCCCCATGCAATATGTGTCCTCCTTAATACCCATCACCGGGGTAACCCATACCCCCAGCCCACCCCTCTAAAACTCTCAGTTTGTTTCTCGGAGTCCATAGTCTCTCATTGTTTGTCTCCCTCTCCGATTCCCCCCTCCTTAATTTTTTCCTTCCTTCTCCTAATGTCCTCCATACTATTCCTTATGTTCCACAAATAAGTGAAACCTTATGATAATTGACTTTCCCTGCTTGACTTATTTCACTTAGCATAATCTCCTCCAGTCCCATCCATGTTGATGCAAAAGTTGGGTATTCATCCTTTCTGATGCCTGAATAATATTCCATTGTATATATGGACCACATCTTTATCCATTTGTATGTTGAAGGGCATCTCGGCTCTTTCCACAGTTTGGCTATTGTAGACATTGCTGCTATGAACACAGGGTGCAATTGGCCCTTCTTTTCACTACATCTGTGTCTTTGGGGTAAATACCCAGTAGTGCAATTGCTGGGTCATAAGGTAGCTCTATTTTTAATTTTTTTGAGGCACCTCCACACTATTTTCCAAAGTGGCTGTACCAACTTGCATTCCCACCAACAGTGTAAGAGGGTACCCCTTTCTCCACACCCTCTCCAACATTTGTTGTTTCTTGCCTTGTCAATTTTTGCCATTCTAACTGATGTAAGGTGGTATCTCAATGTGGTTTTGATTTGAATTCCCTGATGGATAATATTGATGAACATTTTTTCATGTGTCTGTTAGCCATTTGTATGTCTTCTTTTGAGAAGTGTCTGTTCATGTCTTCTGCCCATTTTTTGACTTGATTATTTGTTTTTTGGGTGTTGAGTTTGAGAAGTTCTTTATAGATCTTGGAAATCAGCGCTTTGTCTGTAGTGTCATTTGCAAATATCTTCTCCCATTCTGTGGGGTGACTCTTTGTTTTGTTGAATGTTTCCTTTGCTGTGCAGAAGATTTTTATCTTGATGAAGTCCCAAAAGTTCATTTTCACTTTTGTTTCCCTTGCCTTTGGAGATGTGTCTTGAAAGAAGTTGCTGTAGCTGATGTCAAAGAAGTTACTGCCTATATTCTGCTCTAGGAATTTGATGGATTCCTGTCTCACATTGAGGTCTTTCATCCATTTTGAGTTTATCTTTGTGTATGGTGTTAGAGAATGTTCGAGTTTCATTCTTCTGTATATAGCTGTCCAATTTGCCCAGCACCATTTATTGAAGAGACTGTCTTTTTTCCATTGCATATTTTTTCCTGCTTTGTCGAAGATTAGTTGACCACAGAATTGAGGGTCCATATCTGGGCTCTCTATTCTGTTCCATTGATCTATATGTCTGTTTTTGTGCCGGTACCATGCTGTTATGGTGATCACAGCTTTGTAATATAGCTTGAAATCGGGCAACGTGATGCCCCCAGCTTTGTTTTTCTTTTTCAATATTTCCTTGGCAATTCAGGGTCTTTTCTGATTCCATACAAATTCTAGTATTCTTTGTTCCAGCACTTGGGAAAATGCCATTGGAATTTTGATCAGGATGGCGTTGAACGTATAGATTGCTCTGGGCAGCATAGACATATTAACAATCGTTTATTCTTCTGATCCATGAGCATGGAATGTTTTTCCATCTTTTTGTGTCATCTTCAATTTCTTTCATGAGTGTTCTGTAGTTTCTAGAGTATAGATCCTTTACCTCTTTGTTTAGGTTTATTCCAAGGTATGTTAAGGTATTTGGTGCTATTGTAAATGGAATCCTTTCTCTAATTTCTCTTCCTACAGTTGCATTGTTAGTGAATAAGAAAGCAACTGATTTCTGTGCATTGATTTTGTATCTTGCCACATTACTGAATTGCTGTATGAGCTCTAGTAATTTGGGACTGGAGTCTTTTGGGTTTTCCACATAAAGTATCACAACATCTGTGAAGAGAGAGAGTTTGACTTCTTCTTTGCCAATTTGAATACCTTTATTTCTTTTTGTTGTCTGATTGCTGTTTCTAGGACTTCCAGTACTATGTTGAACAAGAATGGTGAGAGTGGACATCCTTGTCGTGTTCCTGATCTTAAGGGAAAGCCTCTCAGCTTTTACCCATTGAGAATGATTTTTGCTGTGGGTTTTTCATAGATGGATTTTATGAAATTGAGGAATGTTACCTCTATCCCTATACTCTGAACAGTTTTAATTAGGAAAGGATGCTGTATTTTGTCAAATACATCTTCTGCATCAATTGAAAGAATCATATGGTTCTTCTCTCTCCTCTCATTAATGTGTTCTATCACATTGATTGCGAATGTTGAACCACTCATCCCAGAGATAAATCCACTTGGTCGTTGGGGATGATCCTTTTAATGCACTGTTGGATCCTATTAGCTAGGATTTTGTTGAGAATTTTGGAATCCATGTTCATCAGGGATATCAGTCTGAAATTCTCCTTTTAGACGGGGTCTTTGCCTGGTTTGGGAATCAAGGTAAGGCTGGCCTCATAGAATGAGTCTGGAAACTTTTCTTCTGTTTCTATTTTTTGAAACAGCTTCAGGTGAATAAGTATTATTTCTTCTTTGAATGTTTGGTAGAATTCCCCAGGGAATCCATCAGGCCCTGGACTCTTGTTTTTTGGGAGGTTTTTGATCACTGCTTCAATCTCATTACGGGTTATTGGTCTATTCAGGTTGTCAATTTCTTCCTGTTTCAGTCTTAGTAGTTTATAGGTTTCTAGGAAAGCATCTATTTCTTTCAGATTGCTTAATTTATTGGTATATAGTTGATAATAACTTCTAATAATTGTTTCTATTTCCTTGGTGTTAGTCATGATCTCTCATCTTTCATTCATAATTTTATTAATTCGGGTCCTTTCTCTTTTCTTTTGGATAAGTCTGGCCAGTGGTTTATCGATCTTATTAATTCTTTCAAATAACAATCTTCTAGTTTCATCAGTCTGTTCTACTGTATTTCTGGTTTCTAATTCATTGATCTCTGCTCTAATCATAATTATTTATCTTCTAATTATTTATCTTCTATATTATCTTCTAATTTATCTTCTAATCGTTTGTTGCTTTTTCTCTAGTTCTTTGTAAAGTTGGTGAACTTGAGATTTTTCTATTTTTTTGAGTGAAGCTTGGATGGCTATGTATTCCCCCCTTAGGACCGCCTTTGCAGTATCCCATAGGTTTTGGACCGATGCATTTTCATTCTCATTCATTTCCATAAATTGTTGAAGTTCTTCTTTGATTTCCTGGTTGACCCAAACATTCTTGACCAGAGTGCTCTTTAGCTTCCAAGTGTTTGAATTGCTTCCAAATTTTTTCTTGTGATTGAGTTCCAGTTTTAAAGCATTATGGTCTGAGAATATGCAGGGAATAATCTCAGTCTTTTGGTATCGGTTGAGACCCTATTTGTGACCCAGTATGTGGTCTGTTCTGGAGAAAGTTCCATGTGCGCTTGAGAAGAACGAGTATTCTGTTGCTTTAGGGCGGAATGTTCTGTATATATCTATGAGGTCCATCTGGGCCAGTGTGTCGTTCAAAGCTCTTGTTTCTTTGTTGATTTTCTGCTTAGATGATCTGTCTATTGCTGAGAGTGGAGTATTGAGGTCTCCTACAATTAACATTATTATCAATATGTCTCTTTATTTTGGTTAAGTTGGCTTATGTAGTTGGCTGCTCCAATGTTGAGGGCATAGATATTTACAATTGTTAGATCTTGTTGGATAGGCCCTTTAAGAATGATATAGTGTCCTTCTGTGTCTCTAACTACAGTCTTTAGCTTAAAATCTAATTTGTCTGATATGAGAATTGCTACCCCAGCTTTCTTTTGAGGTCTGTTGGCATGAAAAATGGTTCTCCATCCCTTCACTTTCAGTCTGGATGTATCTTTAGGTTCAGAATGAGTCTCCTGTAGACATCATATGGATGGGTCCTGTCTTTTTATCCAATCTGCAATGCTGTGCCATTTTATGGGAGCATTTAGGCCGTTCACGTTGAGAGTGATTATTGAAAGATATGATTTTATTGTCATCATGTTGCCTGTGAAATCCTTTTTTCTATAAATTGTCCCTGTAAATTTCTGTTCTATATCATTCTTGGAGTCTTTGTCCTTTTATAGAACCCCCCCTTAATATTTCTTGAGGGCCGGCTTAGTGGTCACATGTTCTTTCAGTTTCTGCCAGTCCTGGAAGCCCTGTATCTCTGTATCTCTCCCTCCTTTCTAAATGACAGCCTTGCCAGATAAAGTGTTCTTGCATGTTCTTCTCATTTAGTACCCTGACTATGTCTTGCCAGCCCTTTCTGACTTGCCAGGTCTCTGTGGATAGGTCTGACGTTATTCTGATGTTTCTCCCTCTGTACATAAGGAATCTCTTCCCCCTAATGGCCCTTAAGATGGTTTCCTTGGTTCTAAGATTTGTGAGTTTTACTATTACATGCCAGGTCATTGGTCTCTTCTCCTTGATCTTGGGAGGAGTCCTCTCTGCCTCTAGGACCAAAATGTTAGTTTCATTCCCCAGATTAGGGAAGTTCTCAGCTACGATTTGCTCAAATATATATTCTAATTCTCTCTCTCTCTCCACCCCCTCAACATCTTACTTATATCAGTATCCATTTGTTCTATGGCAGATGTCACAGTCTCTGAGTCTTTCCTATTTTGGGGGTTCCTCCTCTTATTCATTCTGTTGAGAGGTGGTTGCGGGTATGTACAGAGTCCAAATCATTGACCACAACCCAAGCAAGATGTGCCTGTTTTATAGGGACCTTAGAGTTGTTGGCCTCTTGTTCTTCCAGCCTGTCTTCTGGGGGGGGGGCCTCCTGAACTGTTACTCAGGCAACCCTGTTTGGGCAGAGTTGCCCTGCTCCCTTTGGTGGGGGGAGGAATGGGCTCAGTGAAAACTGCTTTTGTTCTCTGGCGGCTTTCCCTGGTGGCTTTCTGTGTCTCTTCCGAGAGTCAGAGCAGAAGTGACCATTTCTAAGCCTCTGCCGCAGAACAGAGAGATCACAGTCTGTTCTTCAGTGAGCTCTCCAGGCCACACTGTCTCCGTTTCTGTCTGTGCTGCTACAAATGCAGCATCCTGGGTTGTGCACCCCACAGAAGCACTCCCAGCCCTCACTTCCAGGTCCAGGCACATCTCCGCTCTTTGTGCTTCTAAAACTGCCAGCCACCCCCAGTTCTCACACATGCCCCCACAGCTCCAGGTTTCAGTTGGGGGGCTGCCCTAAAGTCCTTTCCCCGCTGCTACCAGCCTGCGAGTCTGTGCCCAGTCCCAAGCGCGGGCTTCACAACTTTCAAATATGCAACACAATATTAACTATATTCACCATGGTGTACATTACATTCCCATGACTTATTTATTTTATACTTGGAAGTTTTGCCTTTTGGCCCCTTTAACCCATTTTGCCCATCCTCTCCCCCCAAAACATCAAACTGTTCTCTTTGTCTATGAGCTTGACTTTTTTCTTTTTCTTTTCTTTTTTCCCCCTAATTCCACATATAAGTGAGATAATATGCTGTTTGTCTTTCCTTGAGTTACAGCCCTTAGCATAATGCCCTCAAGGACCATCCATGTTGTGGTAAATGCTGAGATTTCAGTCTTCTTTGTGCCTGAATAGTGTTCCATTGTGTCTATATACCATATTTCCTTTATCTATTTATCCATCAGTGAACACTTAGGTTGTTCCTTTATCCTGGTTATTGTAAATAATGCTGCAGTGAACATGGGGGTGCCTACATCTACTGAAGTTAGTGCTTTCATTTTCTTTAGATAAATAGAAGGTGGAATTGCTCTATCATGTGGTAATTCTATTTTTAATTTTCTCAGGAACCTCCACACTGATTTTCATAGTGACTGCACCAATTTACATTCCCAGCAACAGTGCATAAGGGTTCTTTATTCTCCACATCCTTGTCAACAATTTATATTTTCTAGTCTTTTTGATAATAGCCATTCTAACAGGGTTGAAATAATATCTCATTCTGGGTTTGATATGTATTTCCTTGATTATTAGTGGTGTTGAGCATCTTTTTATATACCTATTGCCCATCTGTATGTCTTCTTAGGGAAAAAAATGTTTATTCATATCCTCTACTCATTTTTTAATCAGATTGTTTTTTTGTTATTGAGTTGTATGAGTTCTTTATATATATTGTATATTAACCCCTTATCAGATACGTGATTTACAAATATTACCTCCCATTTGGTAGATTGCCTTTTCATTTTGTTGATAATTTTCTTTGTTGTGCAGAGCCTTTTAGTTTGATATGGTCATAATAGTTTATTTTTGCTTTTGTTTTCTTTGTTTTTTTGAGTCAGATCTAAAATATCATGGTCAATGTCATGGTGCTTACCATATATGTTTTCTTCTAGGAATCTTAAGGTTTCAGGCCTTACATTCAAGTCTAATCCATTTTTAGTTTAGGTGTTTGTTTGTTTGTTTGTTTGTGTTTGGAATGGTGTAAGATAGTATAGTTTCATTGTTTTGCATGTGGCTGTCCAGTTCTCCCAACACCATTTATTTAAGAGACTGTACTTTCCCCATTGTATATTCTTGGCTCCTTTCACACAAATTATTTGGCTATATATGTGTGGATTTATTTCTGAGCTCTCTATTCTGTTCCACTGATGTAGTGTTTGTTTTTATGCCAACACCATACTGTTTTGTTTACTATAGTTTTGTAGGATAGTTTGAAATCAGAGAACATGGTGCCTTTAGCTTCATTCTTTCTCAAGATTGCTTTGGTTCCTCAGGATCTTTTGTGGTTTTATGCAAATTTTAAAATTGTTTGTTTTAGTTCTGTGAATAAAGCCATTGGAATTTTGATAGAAATTGCATTGAATCTATATTGCTTTAGGTAGTATGGATATTTTAACAATATTAATCTTCTAATCCATGAGCATGTAATACTCCATTTATTTGTTCTTCCTGAGTTTATTTCACCAATGTCTTACAGTTTCCTGTGTACAGCTCTTTCACTCCCTCAGTTAAATGTATTCCTAGGTATAAATTTTATTCTTTTTGATGTAATTGTAACTGGGTTGTTTCTTAATTTCTTTCTGATAGATCATTATTAGTGTCTAAAAATTCAATAGATTTTTATGTATTAATTTTGTATCCTGCAAATTTATTGAATTTATTATAACAGTTTTGATGGAGTCTTTAGGATTTTCTATATATATTATAATTCATCTGCAAATAGTGACAGTTTTACTTCTTCCCTTCTAATTTGGATGCCATTTATTTCTTTGTCTTGCCTAATTCTCATGGCTAGGACTTCAATACCATGTTGAATAAAAGTGGCAACCATGGGCATTTTTGTTGTGTTTATAATCTTAGAGAAAAAGTTTTTCAACTTTTCATTGACTATTATGTTAGCTGTGAGTTTCTTAAGAGTTTTGATCATTAATGGATGTTGAATTGTGTCAAATGCTTTTTTGGCATCTATTGAGATGATTATATGATTTTTATGCTTCATTTTGTTAATGTGGTGTATCATGTTGATTGATTTGTGGATGTTGAACTACCCTTGCCTTCCTGGAATAAATATCATTTGATCATGTTATATGTTCCTCTTTAATATATTGTTGCATTTTGTTTGCTAATAATTTGCATCTATGTTTATCAGGGATATTGGCATGTAATTTTTTTCTTGTGTTATCCATGTTTGGTTTTATAATGCTGTCCTCATAAAAGGAGTTTGGAAGTGTCCCTCCCTTTTCTATTTTTTGGAAGAATTTGAGAAGGATCTTTCCACTTTTTTGATGGTGTCCCTTGAAACATGAAAGATTTTTAATTTTGTTGTAACCCAACTTATTTATTTATTTGTTCTTTTGTTGCTTATGCTTTTAATGTCATATCTAAGGAAGTATTATGTGACTCAAGATAATTGAGATTTACTCTTATGTTTTCTTCTAAGGTTTTTGTAGTTTTAGCTCTTACATTTAGGCCTTTGTTCCATTTTAATTAATTTTTGTAAGCACTATAACATTGGTACACATCTCTCTTTCATATCAGATCATCCACTTGCTCCAGGACCACTTTTAAAATGTATAGCTATTTTTGTACATCTTTAGGGTCATCCATGAAGCAAACATACTTTCTTAGTAATAGCCCTTTTCCTCTCTTTTCTGCTACCCATCCAAGAAGTTACTTTTTAAAAAATGTGATGCAGAATCAAGTTTTACCTTAGGTATTACATTAATGATATTATATCATCTGAGCCTTCTCAACATGGTTATGTTCTGCTGTTTCTTGAAATAAGTGTTAATAAGAGCTGAAATTTAGTTTGGGTTTTATGGTATGCTTTTTTGCAAGTCAGTTAAGCTTCAGTTAGATGTAGGCACAGGCTGTCTCTATGGCATTTGGCATGAAGCCACAGCAACCAATAGAGATTTATTTTCTTCTACCTGTCTCCTCTATGCATATATTTTATCAGGGACCTTATAGGGGTGGGTATATGTGAACAGGAAAGGGCAGAATTTATGCATTTTTGATACCATAACTCATAAGACATTTTATATTTTTTCACCTAATTCCAATTGTTGTACCTATATGAAAACATACATTTTTTATAGAAGTAAAGCAAGTGCGTGTGAAAGGATTATTACCTAAATATGCAGTACAATTATAGAAACAAAGTATTAAGTAGGTTATAATAAGGTGCTACTTATATATAAGAATAGTAGGAGTTAGAAAAGGAAAGATTAGCGTAAACAGATCATCATAAGTATATTCCTGCAGAACACTGTCTGGTTGCTTCTCCATGTTGGACACAATATAAACCACTATGCCAATGTAGTGAGGGATCTGAGAAAACAGTCTTTCTGAGGTAAAATAAACCTTAATTTGATTCCTGGCTCTTCTTTTATTTGAATGGTGACTGAGATGTTACTCAATTTCTGTGCCTCAATTTCCTCACCAGAAAAAATGAAATATAATAGTTATATTTTATAAATTTATTTTTAGAAATACTGTGAAAATTCAGTGTCATGATATACAAAATAGTAAAATGCCTGATGCAAAGCTAATATCTGTAATGTCTTCAACTGAACTGCTATCTCTTTTAAACCATGTATTCTTATTTTTACAATACTTATAAATCATGACCTGAATTAATGTCATATATTTTTAATATATTTTTTTATTATCTGTCTCTTTCCTCTAAGCTATAGAAACCATGAGAACAGGAGACTTGTTTGTTTTGTTCATTTCCCTGACACAATATTTGGAATCATGTCTGGAACATACTTGGAATATAATAAATATTTGTTGTGTCAATGGATAAATAATAGTTATTAAAAATAGGCACCATTATTTTAATTTAAGCACTTTCGAATTCGGGATGACACCTGCACATGATCTACTTGCGCAGTCTGCTTTCTCAGCAAAAGTAAGCACTTGCCCTGGTGGATTAAAAATAGCATTCGTTATCTCATTTTAAAAATCAAGTCATTAGAATGAGATAAAGCTAGAATTACACTGACATAAATTCAACATTGTAAAGATAAAAATAACTTAGTAAAAATGAATATATTTACTATTATCGTTAATTATCATGATGTTATGGGTTGGATTACGGCCCCCAAAATGATACGCTGAAATTCTAAACTTCAGTACTGGGACTTAGTAGGCTGAATGCTTAGCCATGGGCCACCAAGTTATATGCTAACTGAACCAGTTTATCATAAACTGGCTGCTGTCCAATCCACCAAGCCATAAAATTGGGCATGCACAGTAGCACTGCATCATAAAATGGAAGTGGTATGTATAAGATCAGGCTCAATCAATCCCTAAAGGCACAGGTAAGTTGCATAATAAAGTAACTCAAATGCTCATGGTTCCCACACTTGCCAAGTTCTCTTCTTTCTCCTAGTCCACACTTGTAGCCTTGTGGGGAATTCCAGTCCATTGACTGAGGAGAGAAACCTTGGAAATGGTTTACATATGATTCTGCATAATGTACAGGGACCACTTGAAAGTGGGCAGCTGTACCACTATAGGCCCTTTCTGGGACATACCTGAAAGACAGTGGTAAAGGGAAATTCTCCCTGTGGGCCAAGAAGACACAACCAGCATCCTGGTGGGCTGAGAGGCATGGCATCAAGCCCAGAAGATTGTTCTCAGGCCTTGACCACTAATGGAAATTGCCCTGCTAGGTTTTGAGATTGCTTGGGATCCATGACCCCGTTTTCCTTCCAATTTCTCCCTTTTGGAATGGGAATATCTATCCTATGCCTGTCCGACTATTATATTTTAGAAAGCAGATAACTTGCTATCTGGTTCTACAGGCTCACAAAGGGAGAGGAATTTTGCTCCATGATGAATCATACTTCAAGTCTCATACATAATTGATATAGATGATATGATTTGGGATTTTGAGTTGATGATATTAGATCAGATTTTTCACCTAGAGTTGATGCTGGAATAGTTAAGACTATTGGGGCATGTTGGGATGGGTGAGTGTATTTTGCATATGGGGAAGGACTTAAGTTTTAGAGAGCCAGAGGTGGACTGTTACAGGTTGAATTATGTACCCAAGAAATATATGTTGACACCTAATTCCCAATACTTTAGAATATGGCATTATTTGAAAATAGGACGCCATATTCTATTATGGTGCCACAAGCCAAAGAACATCTAAGGCTACCAGAAGTTGGAATAGGCAAGGAAAGATCCTCACCTAGAGACTTCAGAGAAAGAGCATGGCCCTGCCAACACTTTGATTTTGAACACCTAGCCTCCACAACTGTGAGGGAATAAATTGTTGTTGTAAGCCAGCCAGATTGTGGTACTTTGTTATGGTAGCCCTAGGAAACTGATATATATGTGTATATACACAAATACACACATACACATATGCACACATGCACACACACACATATAAATATGTGTGTATACACACACACACACACACATTGGGTAAATGTAACACTTGGTATTTTATAAAATGCTTAATTCTGCATTTATCTAATTGATTTTCACAAAATCATCATAAGGAATTATCATCATACAAAAGATAAAAATTATTCAGTCCAAAGAATTTCAGTGATCTTCCTGAGAACTAAAACATGATTCTTCCGCCTTCAATTTCTAAATGGAATTTAAAAAATAATGTAAGTTCAGAGACATCCCCAGACATTGGAATTTTCCAGAAATGCATGTGCATACTGGTTCCCCTGGTAGATATGACTGGTGAAGGGTGTATAAAAAGAAAAGAAAGTAGTTTACATTAAAAAGAAAAAGCTGAGCCAATTACCTCTACTATACTTCCTGCCCTCATGTTAAGGAATATAATGGGCAATATTGCCACTATGTCTATAGTCAGCAAAGTATAAAAGTATTTTTCATTAGGGCTGCACTTTGGTGGCCTAAAATTCCATATATGTAAAGTAGATTATTATAGTTTCCCTCAAAATTTCCTTAAAAATTGCTCTGCTTACCTTGAAGATATTGACCTTCCAGTTTTTGATCTTAGTGGCATACCCTAAGGTCTGTAAAGTCCATAGAGAACGTGTGGAGGAGGATGAAGATAAAAATAAATAAAGGAGATGAAAGACTATAGGGATTCTATTATGGTGAAAAATTTGCTTTTTAGTTTCATACACAATGTTGTCTTAAATCTAAACATGCCAAAGCACTTAAGAAAACCTAAACATATAAATTTATGTGTTATTTGGGGAAAAGTTGGGGGATCAAGAGGTTAAGTGATTTATCTGAATTACAAAAATCCAAAACAGCAATAAGCAGATGTAAAAATTTATACTCTGAAACTTATAATCATAGCTAGAAATCACTGACCCTTTCTACCAATGATGAATTTTTTTCCCAAGAAGCGGTAGAGCAGACAACTTTTTTGACAAGAATTTTAAAGGTCTGAAATTTTATTCTACTTATAATCTAAGTAGTTATCCTATTACTGTTTCATGGAGACTGGCAGAAGACAAAACAGTCCTGGATGAAAGACAGAGGACTTCATTACTCACAGCAAGAGCAGTGGTACAAAATCTGTTTTACTTGTCTCAAATAATATTTGAGTTATAATCAACAGGACTTCAAGCATCAGGCCAAACTTCAGGACTGAATGAACTTAGTTGTGCCCCTTAGGATGAAAAATCAACCACCTATGGATAAGTATAGTATTTTTAGCTACAGTCACCATGCTGTATGTTATATCCCTATGACTTACTTATTTTATAACTGGAAGTTTGTACCTTTTGATCCCCTTCACTTGTTTTACCCCACCCCTTGCCTCTGCTTCTGGCAACCACTAATCTATTCTCTGAATCTCTTCACAGCAGGTCAGATTTTACATTCTTTTTTTTTTTTTTTTGATTTTACATATAAGTCAAATTATCTGATATTTGTCTTTCTCTATCTTGATTTATTTCATTTAGTTTAATGCCCTCAAGGTCTGTCAATGTTGTCACGAATGGCAAGATTTCATTTACCTTTATGGTTGAATAAGAGATTCCATTGCATGCATATATACACCACATTTTCATTATCCATTCATCCATCCATGTACATTTAGGTTATTTCCATATATTGGCTATTGTGAATAATGCTGCAGTGAACAAGGGTTTGCACATATTTTTTTGAGTTAGTGTTTTCATTTTCTTTGGATAAATACCCAGAAGTGGAATTACTGGATTATATGGTAGTTCTATTTTTAATTTTCTGAGGAATCTTCGTACTATTTTCCATAGTCATTTCACCAACATTTCTGCCAACAGGATTATCTTTTGTGTTGTTCTTTTTTTTTTTTTTTTTTTTAATAATTGCTATCCTAACAGGTACGGATGAGATATCTCATTGTGGTTTTGATTTGCATTTCTCTGATGATCAATGATTTGGAGTGCTTTTTCCTATATACTTTGTCCAACTGTATGTCTTCTGTGGAAAAAAAAGTCTATTCATTTTCTTTATCCTTTTTAAAGTAAGGTTATTTTGTTTTGTTTTTGCTATTAAGTATAAGAGTTCCTTTTATAGTTTGGATAATAGCGATTTATCAAATGTATGGTTTGCAAATATTTTCTTCCATTCCATAGATTGTATTTTCATTTTGTTGATTATTTTCTTTGCTATGCAGTAGGTTTTTATTTTGATTTAGTCCCACTTGCCTAGGTGATGACTATAGATGTGTGGATTTATTTCTAGGTGCCCTATTCTATTCCATTGATCTAAATGTCTGTTTTTATGCCAATACCATACTATGTTGATTACTATAGCATTATAGTATATTTCAAAATGAGGAAGTGTGATGCCTCCAGTTTTGTTCTTCTTGCTCAAAATGCTTTGGCTAGTTAGGGTCTTTTGTGGTTCCATAATAATTTTAGGATTATTTTTATTCTTTCTATAAAAAATGCCATTTGGATTTTGATAGGGATTGCATTGAATCCATAGATCACTTTGGGTTGTATGGACATTTTAATGATATTAAATCCATAAAGACAGGGTATCTTCTCACTTATGTGTGTATGCTCTAATTTCTTTCATCAGTGTTTTATGGTTTTTAGTGTATAAGTCTTTTATCTCTTTGGTAAGTTTATTCCTAAATATTTTATTGTTTATGATGCCATTGTAACTATAATTGTTTTTTTAATTTCCTTCTCAGATATTTCCATGTTAGCATGTAAAAGTGCAACTGATTTGTATATGTTAATTTTGTATCCTGAAACTTTGGTCAATTAACTTATTAGCTCTAACTGTGTGTGTGTGTGTGTGTGTGTCTGTGTGTAGTGTTTAGGATTTTCTACATATTATCCTCTTCTCTCTTCCTTTTCCACTGTCTGTAATCAACTGTTACCTATGAGACCCTTAATGGTGAGTCTTTGACTATGGGATTTTTCACCTATGTACTTTTTTTAAGAACTAGTCTAAGTCTCTACCTTTATTCTTAGCTCTTATATTGAACCTCCCAAATTCTAATTCTAATCTTGATTCTCAGTAAGTGTTTAGTCTTTGAAACTGATCATATTCACAACATTTCTCCATGGAATCCCACATCACTCCCAAATACATGTTGTCATTAACTGTGCAAGTCAGCACTATTTCATTTCTGCATACCTTGTAACAGCCTCCTAAATAACTATCTTAGAAGTATTCACTTCATCATGTGACCATCCTGCTCAAGAGTCTTTAATGGTTCCCCATTATTTGGATCAAGTCCAAAGTTTGTGTTGGTTTCTTTGAAACTCATTCCCATTAATGAATAGACCACTTGTACTCAAGTTGAACTGAATTGCTCCTTTGTTCTGCATGTCAGGCTTTTTGCTTTAAAACTGAATTGGGTTACATAAAATGATCTGCAAAGGTGTTCTTTTCCCTATAGTTCTCATTTTATATAACACATACATGCACACATTTATTTTTTATTTAAATTCAATTAACCAACATATAATACATCATTAGTTTTAGATGTAGTGTTCAGTGATTCATCAGTTGCGTATAACACCCAGTGCTCATCACGACATGCCCTCCCTTATTTCATTTAGCATAATACCCTCCAGTTCCATCCATGTTGATGTAAATGGTAGGTATTCATCCTTTCTGATGGCTGAGTAATATTCCATTATATATATGAACCACATCTTCTTTATCCATTCATCTGTTGAGGGACTTCTTGGCTCCTCCCACAGTTTGGCTATTGTGGACATTGCTGCTATAACTTAATGTCCAGCAAGCCCCTGTGTGCTATTCAACATACCATAAATGAGTTTGAATATCACCTTTTTATATCAGAGATAACAGATTATTTGTATAGAGTTCTCATTTAACATGTCTGTGATTGTTTGAAATCTAAGTGACATTAACATATTTATTAACATGATATATTATACCTATTACTGTATTTAGTTATTCAATACACAGAACTTAGTAATAATATTTACATTAAAATTATGTTTCAAACTTATTTTCTTTAGCTCTTAGTCATGCAAAAATACTTAATTCTTTTTAGCTTTGTGGAATTGGGGAGCTATGTTAGAAATATCACAGATTCAAGAAGGAAGATAATGTTTATGTTTCCTTCCCCAGACTCCAGTGCAGTTAGCTTTATGTAAGACCTGTGTACAATAAAGCCCACATCTAATAACAAACTCCAAGCATCCCAGGCATATTGGCAGATATTTTCATCTTGTATTCACTACTGGACATAGGTCCATATTCACCTGACTCACTACCAATGATCTGCTTCCAGTTTTGGACCTGTGCATGCCTCTCTGATCTTAAACTGGCATGAGATTTCTGAATTTTATAATAGCCATTTCTCTTTATGCTTGTAATCCAATCCACCTGATTCAACCTTCCTCTCTTCTACATGAAAATGAGGTATGGAATCTGAATTGAACGGCTTGTTAAAAAGAATATTGACTAAAAATAAATCACTTCATACTTTTCCTTTGTCCAAATTTCCTATTTATACATCTACTCTCATAAAAGCAACTTAAATTTTATTTTTAACCCACTTTTCTTGATAAATGAGGATTAGTCATATTGCTATCTATTCTCCTAACTAAAATTATCTTTCCTATTCTTACAATCTCTGAAGCAACCTTAAACCCATCAACTTCCCAAATAACTCCAGCTCCTACTGACCTCCCTGTTTTAACCATCCAAATCACTTATTAATTGTGCCACGAATCTTGGACTGCTGTAAATACTACATATTTCTTGGAAGTTTTTGTGATGTGACACTGTGGCAGAAATCTCAGTGTCCAGTCTCTTCTTCAGACTTAAAGACATGACACTGCTTTTAGGAGGGGTGCTATACCCAGATGAAAAAGAATATATCTAAGCTCCCTTTGAGATAGGGGTAAGCATATGACTAATGTTTTGTCTCAAGTTACATGTTTAGAAGTTATTTAGTGGGACATCCAACAAAGTTTCCTAATTTGGGTTGATTCAACCATCAATTTCATTTTCCATTCCATCTTCCCCTACTTGCAAAGAGACTATGATGGGTTAGAGCTTCATCTCATGCAAACATGAGGACACTGTGCAGAAAGACACATACGCCGTAGGTGGAGAAGCAGAGAGGTAGAATTATTTGGAGACACCATTGACATTGTAGAGCCTCTGTACCAGTCCTGATCTAATTACTTTTTGTCTTCATTTTACATGAGAGAAAAATAAATACCAAAGTTTTAATCAATTGCTAATAGAGGTCTCTGTTCCTAGCAAATAAACAAATTCTTCACTGATTTCCCCTTCATAAAAGAAAATATGGATTACAAATGCTATTACTTTATTCTACATTGCTTTTGCTTTCTAAAGCAAATATGACATAGGCTGTCACATTATTTATGTATTCAATAATATTTGCATTGAATATCAGAAAAGAAATATCTCTTAGTTTTCACATTTATCAGAAATATAATATGCATTCTTAGACAAAGAAAGTGAGCTAGGGAAAGAGGAGACAGATTGAGTAAAAGAGGCTGTGAGGCCTCCTCTGCTGAAAATTCATCATGAGGGAAAAAAAGTTACCAGTTGCAGGAGGCCAGGATTTTTGTATGGGATTAGAACAAGTCACGTCCTCATTTTCATACTTTTTAAAGAGTTAGGGTACATCATCTCAGAGAAACATTTAGATCGAGAAAGACAGTAGTTTTATAATTTATTATCTTAAGTAATACACTGTTTAGGTTTTTATATCTGGAAATTTACCTAAAGTAAAAGCAACCATTTTGTTTCAGGTAACATCAGCAATATATCAATCTGTTGGTCACGTGCTCCATTTCCACATTCAAGAAATGAGAGATTTAAGGCTATTCAGAAAGTTTTGTTGTTTGTTTTGCTCCTAAGATAAGGCACTACTTCCAGCAGGCATATAAAATTTCCAGTAGTTAAAACAAAACAAAACAAAAATACATTTCTTGAAGAAATTTCTTCAAATATTAAAGTTTCAATAAGAAAACATGTAAACATCACCCTGTTCCCTTACTCCCCCCAGTAATTTCACATTACATTTGTAAAGGAGATTGTATTCAACTCGCCCTATGTCAGCTATTACATTTCTCAGTAAAGTAATTCCCTCTTATCCATGGTTTCATTTTCCATGGTTCAATTCCCATGGCCAATTGCCGTCTGAAAATATTAAATGGAAAATTCTAGAAATAGGCAATTTATAACTTAATTTATACACCGTTCTGAATAGGTGATGAAATCTTGTACCCTCTTGCTCCATCCTACCTGGGATGAGAATCATCCTTTTGTCCAGCATATCCATGCTGTATGTGCTACCTGCGCCATTAGTCACTTAGTAGTTATCTCGGTTATTAGACTGGCAATCTTGGTATCATAGTGCTTGTGTTCAAGTAATACTTGTCTTACTTTAAAGAATTAAATAGGTGATGGCGGTTAAGGACTGTACTTGTGATGAGCACCAGGAGATATATGGAAGTGTTGAATCACTCTATTGTACACTTGAAACTGTACACTTAACTGAACTTTAAATAAAAACTTAAAAAAATCAAAATAATCAAATGCAATGCAAAATATATAAATAAATAATGGCCCCATAGTGCAAGAGTAGTGATGCTGGCAATTTGGAT
Organism: Neomonachus schauinslandi; assembly: GCF_002201575.2. Classification (NCBI taxonomy): domain Eukaryota; kingdom Metazoa; phylum Chordata; class Mammalia; order Carnivora; family Phocidae; genus Neomonachus; species Neomonachus schauinslandi. Next base: position 49,209,032 of record NC_058403.1, on the reverse strand, counting down.
ATGTCTAAGATAAGCTGTGAAGTGCTTCCTTTAAGTGAAAAAGTGAAAGATCTTGACCTAATACAGAAAAAAAAAAATCATATGCTGAGGTTGCTAAGGTCTATGGTAAGAACAAATCTTCTTGTGAAGATTGTGAAATTATGAAATTGTGAAGAAGGAAAAAGAAATTTGTGCTAGTTTTATTTTATTAATCTCTTATTGTGCTTAATTTATAAAATAAACTTTATAATAGGTATGTATGTACAGGAAAAAACTGTATGTGTAGGGTTCAGTACTGTCCATGTTTTCAGGCATCCACTGGGGGTCTTGGAACATATCCTGCGTGGCTAAGGGGTACTACCATAGTAACAGATGTCCTACTTTTAACTAGTCACATTACCATATGAAATAAAAGTCACTATTCTGCTTTGCAACTAAGTATGGCCATGAGATTAAATTCTTCTGCTAAAGCATGAGCAGAAATATAATATGACATTAAGGAAATTTTTTTATCTTTAAAAGAAAAAAAAAAAAACTCTTTCTCCTTTCTGGTACTTGATGTAATGGTGAGTCTTAGCAACAGAGGTGGAAGACACAAGCCAAAGATGGCAGCACAGAGAGATAAAAGGAGGTTAGGTCAGAATGTGTGGAGCCCCACATCAATTGTGAGACATAAACCTCTGGATCTCTTAAATGAGAGAGATTAAATTGGGATCTTGTTTAAGTCTTTACCAGAGGTTTTTATTTTGTATGTAGCCAAATTTAATTCTAAGTAACACAATTCTTATATTTTTATATCTGCAGAGCACAAAATGTACATCTTCTGGGTATCTGAGACAGATTTTTACATCTAAAAGTGAACTTGTGTGATTATCTTAATTCCCTAACTCATGGATTGATTTCATATTTGTAACAGTACCTTCTTCTTTTTCTTTATAATACTTATTTTTTTGTGAATGTGTTGCAAAATTCATTTACATAAGCACAGAAACATTTTACTAAATTAAGATATTCACAAAGATAGAAAATATTATAAATCTATCACTGAAATTATTATGCCTAATCTATTCCTTTAAGCTTTTCAAAAGATTTAGAAATAGATTATTTAGGTGTATTGTCTCCCTCAAACTCCCTGAGTTTGAGATTTATGGAAACAGAGACATTGCAAATAGTAGCAAAAAAATCTAAGCACCATTTGTTCAAGTCAGAGTAAGAAAATGCAAGGCAGTAAAATAACTCCCTTTTCAGAACTTAAAGGCAATGATTTTAAAAAGCTGTGGAAGGCAGAGGAGTATTATCAAATTGGTTGAAGCTTTATACCCACCTAAAAATCCCTGGAAAATTTTTATTTCTAAATTACCCTTAGGAATAAATTAGACCTACAAATATATTCAGTCTTTGAATGTGGGTCTGTATATGTTTGAAGGTGTATGTTCCATTTATGAATTAATATTCATAATGAGAGTATCTAATTGTATAGATGTATTTAGATGTATGCTTCTTTAAAATTTTGTTGAAGATATAGATCTTGTAATAATTTAGTAATATTTAATGTCATCATATTTAATGTTTGTGAACTTTGTGACATAGACCATTAAAATAAGAAAATGATACTTACTAAACTATGTAACAAGTAGACTCTTAGGTCATATAATTTAATTGTAACCATATTCTATACTTCCAAACCAAGTGTTTTGTTATTTGCTTAAGACCTCAGAACCAAAGAGAGAAAGAACCAGGATTTAATCCACAGCCACACTCTTTCTACTGTACTGCATTAGCTTTATACTTTTCATTTTTTTAGCAATTAAAAAGGATAATTTAGTGATTGATTTACAGAGAATACTGATATTCCTCACTTACACATCCCTACTGCTGAAAAGTTATTGTTTGGGCCACAGAGTCACATAGACAAGTCAGCAACACTGATCTGGTAGAAATCTTGCGCCCACTGTAGATGCAATAAACAATGTTTTTTTTAAAAAAACACCCTGAACACTAAAATCAACCTTTTAAGAGCTGAACTTGCAAACCTAAAAATATAAAGTGATGACAGTATTATCATAGACTCCTTAGATACTTGAAAGAATTCTTTTAAGTGTGAAGCCTACTGTTTATTTTGACAGAGCTGGAGAGCTGATAATTCCTTTTCACTAATCCATTTTTTCTAAACAAATCTATTTTTCCAAGAAATGATTCCCAATAAACCATAACATTTAATTTAAAAAAGCAAAATAAGATAACAACTAGAAAGAGAAATATGTGGCCATACATTACTTATTATCCATTTATATTCCACAGTTCAGCACCTGACAAAAATTAGAGTACTCTAATTGCCTGAGGATATTTTTTTAAATGATAGATTCCTGCATCCTAATCTCAAAGATTCTGTTACAATAAGTGTGCTATATGACCTAGAGATATATGTACTTCATAGATACATCTGGAGAGTCTCATAAAAATGGTCTAGAGAACACATTTTGAGAACTACTGAATCAGTCTGCATGTTTATTCAATTTGTGTCATAATATATAAGCATAAAATTATAGATCTAAATGAAATCAATGAGTATGAAAATCCTTAATTTACCAATGAGAAAACAACTCAGTTGAATGTTAGAAACTAAGTCAAATGTGTACAACCTGAGATTTTTCCCTACTTACAAGTTAACAAATCAGTTTGCCATAATTTCATGGATGTTGGCAGAAGGCATGATTTCCTGGGGCAGAGACAAGACTTCTTTACTCGCTACACAGCAAGAGGCATAAGCTTCATGTTCGTGCCAGTTCTCCTTGTCACCTCAGATCTCACAAGGATGATAAGGAGCACACAGGTAGAGGCTACACATATAGGAAACCCCAACCTTTTATAAAAAGACTGCACAAGAACCTGCCCAAATCTTGCCCTCCAGGGAGACAGTATTCTGAATGTCAAATAAACCTGCCTTTTCTCTGGAGAGAGACACTATCCCTATCTTCCAAGGCCATTTACTCTATAAAAATTCTTGAGAAGTTAGTCTGATCAAAAGCTTTCACTGTCTTAGCTTACAGGACATGCAGAAACATGAGAGGCCCAATGGAGAATTATCTTAACAATGATTCTCCCCCCCCCCATTTTTTACATGGATATTATATAAAGTATAATCACAGGGATCTCACTATCCCATCTCATTCCCAGTGTGAGTTATTCATTTCTGCCTCTCCTCCAAAGAGTTGTGAAGATTTCTCACCATCACTTCACTAGGTTTCCTGAATATTAGGAGTCCACACAGTGTAGCTCCACAAGGAAAAGATAAACCACAATTATGCAGCATCAGGCTGGATAATTGTGACTTGCAATTCAGTTCCCGTGTAGTCCTGGGCACTTCAATATTTCTATATGCTGCTCAACTTCTCTCCTTTTAGATAACTTCCCAAGATATGTTTAGAAGCTATATTTAGTGAGGTAAAGACCCCTCTTGCCCCCTCCTTGCACCCACCAAAGTTTTCATCCCCATCACAGCTTCTTTATCCCTTCACCGAAAAGAAAAGAAAATCCAATTATCTCACACACTGTAATTTTACTTTAGAAATGGAAGATGCTTAGACACAAGCCAGACTCTTAGAAAATTCTTTTCAACTTCTCTAAAACTAGGCGGCCTAAATCTCCCAACTTTTACAGATCTGTTTTCATTTCTGACATCTACAACTGCAAAGATATTGAGGAAAACCCTAAATATTTATACCTTCCCATTAAAGCCACCTAAATAGTGATATCCTGGAACAGGTATTATAACATTTTCCTTTTTGTTATTTGTTTGTCTTTGCTTAGGACAATAGGTCCAAACCAAATCCACAATATTAGAAAGATGATCTCAGAAAATATGGGAAAGTTATTATCTAGTATTTAATATATTCTCACTTCTTAACATCTATCATTCATCATGTAATCTTTCCTTTGTTTATAGTTAGGATTGTTATTTATTGGGAACCTTCCATCACCTGGGTCTGTTTGGTGGTAAAAATATGTTTTCTCTTTAGAGCACACATGGTGAAAAGTACTATGTTAAGCAACATAGTGTTTATAAGCATTTGACCTTAAAAAGGTTATAGCCTGTTGGAGTAACACTATTTTACACAAATAGCTATAAGGCAGAGTAAAAAGTGATACCTTATTAGAGAGTGTATTAGGTTCCTGTTGCTGTTGTAACAAATCACTGCAATGTAGGTGCTCAACCCAACACACATTTATTCTCTCACAGTTCTAGAGATCAAAGATCTAAAATCAGCCTCACTGGGCTAAACTTAAGGTGCTGTAGAGTTGCCTTCTTTCTGAAGGCTCTAGGGGAAAAATCATTTATTGCCTTTTTCAGTGTCTAGAGGGTGCCTACAGTCTTTGTCTTGTGACCTCTCCTTCTAATATTTTCATTAGTCTGATTTCTGCCATTGTCACATCTCTTTTTCTGACTCTGGCTCTCCTGCTTCCATCCATTCCTTTATATGGACACTTGTTACACCACTGAGCTTCACCAGATAATCTAGGATAATCTCACAATCTCAAGTTTTTTAAGTTAGTCACTTCAGCCAAGTCTCTTTTGCTGTATGGAATATATAATCACTGGTTATGAGGATTAGTATATAGATCAATTTGGTGGACCATTGTTGTACCTAACGCAGAGAGCTTTATATTTTTGCAGTCATGAAGAATAAAAATCCTTTAAATAGACACTTGGTTTGATATATGATGAAAATTTATTAATTCTTATAAATGATGTAGCTAAATTATTTGTATATCAATTATCCCCCCAAAATCATATTAAAACTGAACCAGGCCATTCAGAGATATAAAGTGGGTGAGAGAGACAGATACAGAGAGAAAGAGAAACTCTGTATCTTATATCCCCTCATAAAGATGAACTGCTAATCCACTTAAAAAGGAGAACTCTTTGAACATTTTTTAATACTCTAGTGAAATTTTCTGTTAATGAAATGGTAGTTGACCTTAAAGTAGTCCAATATAACAGCTTCTGAACTTGCTGACTGCTTACTGATTTCTTTAGCTTGTTTGCTAATATTCTGTTCACAAGTTCAATATCCAAAGCTTATGTGTGATGACTGCAGCCTATTCCAAAACTTGATAATAATTTCAAAGGGAGAAAGAAGCAGGTGAGTTTCCTATCATAGTATGGTAATGTTTTGACACTGCTGTCTGCCCTGAAGTCAAAAGACTGGAAAGAGCATACCCTTGAAGCTTCATTCTGATGTCACAATGTGATTCAAAGCAATTGGAATGAATATTCATGTTTTCTGGTGTCTGAGATGCTGTCATGGTCCCATCAGTTATTAAACAATGACATTTGATGATCGTGTTTTATTATTCCTACCGAATGTTCTAATGTAGACTTGAGCATCCAAGGTCTATCTCCTAACTAAAGCTGATTTATTATTTTAACAACATTAAAAATAACATGTAATTCACAAAAATAGCAGGAAATATAGCAAAAGTGTAACAAATAAGCATGTACTCCTTCCAGCTTTAAAACCTTAAATTTAATTTCTCCTCCCAACAAAAACAGAGTAATAAAGATGGGATAGATCCATCCACCTGAAAGAGCCAAAAAACTGGCAAAATATATAAATCAATGTTTTTAAGAGGTCAGTCAATGAAGGAAGTTCAGTAATGCCTGAGTAACATGAAAAAAGTGAGGGTGACCACCAAGATTGTCTGAGCTTTACTCCATTGTGAGTAAACAGAGTACAATATAGAAAGGAGCTATATAGATAAAGAACTTCAGAGATTTAGAGAAGGTCCTTCTCAAGTATTCAGCACAGTAGTGATAACATATCTGTGTGAGGTAACCACCTGAGATGGGGAAACACACACACACACACACAAAGGGATTAAAAGTAGCATCTCCTGATGCTCTTACAGGGACAGTGGACAGCAATAGTGTTTATTCTTCCTGGGAACACAGGAAAGTTTCATAATTCAAGAAAAATTGAGTTAACAGAAGGGTAATGATTGAGTAGAAGGGAATAATTAGTCGTAATCTGAGTACTGATCCAGTCCCATCTAAGAAATCTTAAAAGCTGGAATAAAAGGCTCACACTAATTTCAAGAAACTGAATTTCAGCCAGAACAAAGCTCAAAATATTTATAGGAATAAAAAAAATCCATAAAAGTAAAATTTACAATATATGGTATTCAAAAAAAATTTACTAGATAATGTGGAAAAGAAATCAATCGAAACAGACCCATGGGGGAAAAAGTTGTTAGATTTAGCAAAGAAATTAAAACAGTTACTATAACTGTATTCCCTATGTTCAAAAAATAAGTAGAGATATGAAAGATATAAAAAATCAAATTTCAAGAGATGAAAACTAAAATATCTAAAAATATACTAGATGGGATTAATGGCAGATTAGAAATTATAGATGAATTAGTGAATTTGAAGACATAGGAATTAAATTTTACTAAAAAAATAGGGTAAGCAAAAAGTTATAATGAGCAAAATATCAGTTACAAATGGAAAAAGTTTAAGTGCATAATTTATTGGTAATTGGAGTTTCTTAAGTAGAGAAAAAATAAAGAAATAAAGACTAAAATTTTTCCAAATTTGATGAAAATCACAAACCCACAGATATTAGGTGTTCCCTGAAATGTTCTCCAAACAAAAGAAACATGAAGAAAACTACACCAAGACATATCATACTCAAATGTCTTAAAACCAGAGGTGAAGAGAAAACCTTATAGGCAGTTGGAGAAAAAGACATATATGAACAGAGGAACCAGAACAAGGATGATGTCAAGAGAGAAGAGAGTAGAATAACATCTTTGAAGTTCTGGATAAGCAAAAGCCTGTCAAAACAGAATTATTTACTGGACAAAACTTTATTCCAATAAAAAGAAGAAATAAAGACTTTCAAAAGGCAAAAGATGAAAGAATTTATTACCATCAGACCCATACTACAAAGAAATTTTAAGGAATATCCTTCAGGTAGAAAGAAAATGATGCCAGATAGAAATATGTTTCTAGACAAAGTAATGATGACAACCAAATTTTGTACCTCTGTGAATGAACATTTGATTTGTTGCTTGTTTAAATTTTGTAAAATTTCCCCAAATATTCAAACAACCCAGAGAAAGGCGGGGAAAAGGAATCAGAGAACAGAAAACAAAGATAACAAATAGAAAATGAAAAACTATCAGAGCCCTAATAGATCAATATTATATTAAATGTAAATGTTTTAAATAAGGCAGAGATTGACAGAGTGAATAAAATAAAAATGTGATCCAACTATGTGTCACCTACAAGAGATTCAGTTCAAATATAATGATATAGATAAGCTGAAAGGGAAAAGATGGGAAATGATATATCATGCAAATATTAACCAAATGAAATAAAGGATAGCTATATGAATATCAGATTGGGTAGACTTTAGAGAAAAGCAATGACTAGAGACAAAGAGGACTATTTCAAAATAATAAGTATCGGGCGCCTGGGTGGCTCAGTTGGTTAAGCGACTGCCTTCGGCTCAGGTCATGATCCTGGAGTCCCGGGATCGAGTCCCGCATCGGGCTCCCTGCTCAGCAGGGAGTCTGCTTCTCCCTCTGACCCTCCTCCCTCTCATGCTCTCTGTCTCTCATTCTCTCTCTCTCAAATAAATAAAAAATAAAATCTTTAAAAAAAAAAATAGTAAGTATCAATAAGCAAGAAGACAGCACAATCCTATGTTTACATGCCAAAGAACAGAGTTTCCAAATATGTTAAACAAAGACTGATAGAACTGACAGAAGGAAGACTAATATACAATCACAGAGACTTAAGCACTGTCTCAACAATTGATAAAACAACTAGACAGAAAATAAGCAAGGATATAGAAGGATTTAATAACAGTATCAACAAACAGGATCTAATCTACATTTATAGAATAGTCCATCAACAACAGCAGAATATACATTATTTTCAAGCACCCAGAGAACATATACCAAGATAGACCATATTCTAGTCATAAAACACCCCCAAAATTTAAAGGAACCAAAATCATACTACAAATGGTGTCTGACCACAATGGAATCAAATTAGACACTAGTAAGAGAGGATAACAGGGGGGCGCCTGGATGGCTTAGTCGATTAAGCATTGTTCTCTTGATTTTAGCTCATATCATGATCTCAGGGTCATGAGATCAAGCTCTGAGTGGGGCTCCCTGCTAGGCGTGGAGCCTGCTTAAGATTCTCTCTCTGCCCCACCCCCCGCTTGTTCTCTCTCTCTCTCTCTCTCTCTCTCTCTCTCAAAATATATAGAAATAAATATAAGCAAAAAAGCATAACAAGAAAATCCACAAGTACTTGGATATTAAATATATTTGTAATAATAAATTATTAATAAATTTAAAAGGATTCAAGTCATGCCAAGTATCTTCTCTGACACCTGATATTAAAATAGAGATCAGTAGCATACAGTGAGAGAAAGATATCTGGAATATACCCAAATATATGGAAATGAATTTACAAAACTCTAAATAACATATGAGTCAAAGAAGAAATCAAATGGGAGATCAGAATGTGTTTCTAACTACAAGAAAATAAAAACAAAATATATTACAATTTTGAGTTGTCACCAAAGCAGTAATTAGAGAATTATTTATAGCATTAAATGTTTATTTTAGGAGAGAAGGAATAAATCAGCTCTTCAGTATCTTCATGGAAAAAAAGGAAGAAAGGAAAAGAGGGAAAGAGAAGAAAACTAGTACAGGGGCAAATAAAACTCAAAATAAGTAAATAGAAAAAAAGAAATGGGAAACATCAGAGTAGAAATCAATGACATAGAAAACAGTAAAACAACAGAGAAATCAATAAAACAACTTTATAAACATTTTCATAGGATATAGAATTTTGAATTAAATACTCCCAATAGTTTAAAAACGTCATCCCATGTCTTACAGCTTGCATAATTTCTGAGGGGAATCTTACATTTCATTGTTGTTGTTGTTCCTCTTTATGTTTCTTTTTTTCTCTGAGAGCTTTCCAGATATTTTTTTTAATCAGCATTTTGGCTATGTGTCAGCATTTTTTTTTCCCCCTGCTTAGTATTCTCTGGGTTTCTTGGACCTATGGTTCGTTTTTCCATTAATTTGGAAAATTCTTGGCCATTTTCTGATCAGATTTGTGTTGCACACCATTGTCTTGGATACTCTACTTTTGATTTGATTAACTAATTAATTATTTATTTTTGTCCTTTTTTCTTTTTATCTTTCAGCTTGGATAATTTCTATCTGTTCACTTTTGTTTTCCTCAGTTGTAACCAATCTGTTCTTGAGTTCATCACAGGAATTCTTCATCTCTAGTATTATATTTTTATATCTGGCATTTTCTTTTGTCTCTTTGTATAATTTCCTCCTCTTTGCTGAAATCCTCCATCTTTTCATGCATGGTGCCCACCTTTTCCACTGGATCCTTTGTCATATTAATCATAATTATGTTGTGCTCCTCTTATACATCCAAAATCTAGTTTTGTTGATTATTTTTTACCTTGAAAATTTGTTTGTTTTTGCTTTTTTTGTGTATCTACAGTTTTTGATTTAGTAACAGATGTTGTGTGGGGAACAACAGTAGAAAATGGGCTAAATAGTATGATACCTGGGTACACTTCTTCTGGGCATTAATGAGGCCAGTTGCTGCCAGGTTGCTATTACCTTATGATTGGAAGGGGGCATGTGAGGCTAGAGACTTTTTCTTAGAGTTCCCATTCTACTCTTAACTTTCAGCAATTACTGCACACATGTGCCATGGAAGGGGTCTTATTTTTGCTTACTCTACTTGGTGGGACCAGGAAGTATTCTTTATTCTCCTGGGTCAGATTAAGTCTCAGGCACCTGTATACCTGGGCTTAAGGTGTAGGGATTCCTCAGCATTCCTTCCCTACTTTGCAACTAAATTTTATCTTCTACCTGTGACTAGTCTTCCATGAGAGGGCTTTTTTCTGCCCCATCATTAGCAATAGCTCCTCTCTTCTTGGTGTTGATACATAAACTTGGGCCTACAGAAAGAGGGTTTTGTTTTTGTTTTTTCTTTTATCCTACCTCATGAGCAATGAATCACTGCTTATTTTTGGTTTGGAAAGTGTTTTCTAACCATCTTCAAGAGGTAAACAATTTTATTTTTTCCATTCCACAAGATGCAGTGGATTTTGTATGAGCCCTGTAGGTGAAATGATTTACTATCCCTGCACTATCAGGTTAAAGCCTTTATTTATTTCCTATGAAGGAAGTGTTTAGGGATGCAGGTGTAGCTTCATGCCTGAATTCCAGCGGCATCCAGTTATGTCCTGTACATTTTTGCCACCAAGCAGCATCTCTCCTCAGACCTATTCCCAGTCTTTCTTGGTAGAGACCTGTTGAAAATATCTTAAGATTAGTTGTAAACTTCTTATCTTTCTGGAGCTCCCAGCTATGCAAAATTGATATGCTAGCCCATACTTGCCCTTTAAAGATTCTATAAAAATATCAATTTTATCTTACATTCATGGCAGTCACCTCTCTCCCATGCTTTAAAAAGGATGTATTCCTTCTCTCCATAGAGGGATTTTTATCCCTTGAAATAAAGGGTTTTAAAATTTTTCTCTGGGATAGACTCAAGAAAAATTATGATTTTGTAGATAATTTGGTTTTTCTAATTTCCATGTTAAGAACAACATTCTTTTACAAGTTTCTACATTTTAAGTGGAAACAGAACTCTCCTTTTATATTTTATTTATTGTTTCTATTGATTTATAACAGTGTCTGTGCATAGAAGCAAGACCTTTCCATATCACACTGACCAGAAATTAAACCTTGATGTTAAATAAAATTAAGACACATGAGACATCTGGTGAAAATTACAGGGAATTAGATATTATTTTAGAGTTAACACATATCCCAATTGAAGATCATATTTTAGTGTATATGTAGTAGTTTGTAACCATCTTATGCTTCAGTGTTTTTCTTAGCCTCGATTCAATGGAAATGATTCATAAGACAAATTAAAATCACATCAAATAACGTCAAAACTTGATCCAACTTCTTCTGTAATTACACACAACTCCATTTGGCAATAATTATATAAGCAGTACCTCTTGGCTGTCAAGCTTTATCTTACAATATCTAGTGGACAATGGTAAAAAGGTTGTCCATTTATTGAGAGAAATGAATTTAACTTTGGAATTCTCAGGGATATTACAAATAGTGTTACCAAATGGCCTCAGTTATTATTTTGGTACCTAGTTTATCATCCAGGAATCAAGAAGGATATTCCTATCAATGAAACCCCTCTTTTAATATTCTTATCAACTCCATCTTAGTCTTACCACAACAGCAAACGAGAGCCAACTGTCATTTTCAGTGAGAGTTTGGTACATGTAAGTAATTCTCCGAGTATATTTTAAGGAAGGTGTAGGTCAACATATTATTGCAATCAAAGTATGTTTAGTATTTGTTGTCATTTATCTAGTTCATTCAGTATTTCAACTAATATTTATTCAGTACCTCTACTGTGCTAGGATCTCTTTTAGGTACAAGAGTTAAATTAATGTGGAGAAGTAGACATGGTCAGTGTTTACTTGTGCTTAAAGTCTAGTGGGTGGTAAAAAAAAAAAAAGCATATGCAGAAAATCATGCAATATGATAAATGCTGCAGTAGGGAGCATATCTGATCATACGACTGTTCCTAGGCAGGGGAAGAGAGAAAATTTGTTTCTGTTTGCTGGATTATTCAGTGTGGAGAAATGAACTAAGTACCACATGCATTACGGGTCATTGTGCAATGTCCAAGTGTTTTAGATTCTGATGGCTACACAATATTAGGGTCTGAATTTCATTAAATGGAAAGAAGAGCCTATTTGAAATTTAATTTGTATTTTCCATTTTTTTTCATGAAATATGTGTGGTAGCCTATAATAATTTATGAGGAATAGAATTTTTTTTCTGAATGGACAATATAGTTGGTAATATGTTGAAGGCCAACCTTATTCTTAAGAAGCAATCAATATAAAAATAAGGGTTACAGATATGCAAGATAAATTAGCTTGATCTGAAGGCAATCACATATATCAGTGCATTGTTTATTTTTATTTCTAATATCTTAGAAGCTGTGTGATAAACAAGTCTACTTGAAGAAAGGCAAATTGAAAAGGGAGCTTCTATCCAGCCTGGAAGCCAGAAGTTCCTCTTTTAGCATCTGAAGTAAGTAATACATGATGGGGATTAATATAACATCATGGTTTTTTTTTTAGTTTATCAGATTGTTAAGTTGAATTAATTCACACTGAATTATAAGGGTATATACCCTGCATATTCAAATAATTAGTTCCTAAATAGAGGCAAGATTCTTTTTCTGTAACACTGTTTATAGGCACTGTTTTAGGCTCTAGTGATAACATGGATATCTCTTAAGGTACTCATTCTTTAAGTGGAAGAATAAACAAATTTTATTTAGTGGTAAGTGTTATAAAGAAAATAAAGTAGGATATTGGGATAAAAGAAACATATATATTAAGCAGGAGCTGAGAAGGTATTTGAGATAATTTGGTTAGAGACAGCATCTCTGAAGGTATGACATTTGAATGGTATTTGAGCACAGACCTGAATGACCAAACCCCAGCATGTTTAAGGAAGACCGGAGGAAGTGCAGACAATAAAGTTTCTGAACTTTATAAAGTCGCTGAACAAGAATGGGCTCAACTCTTTTAACTCACTGTAAGAAGCTTAAATCAGTCAAAATATAGAGAACAAGAGAGAAAGTATTAGGATATTAAACTGCAGAAATAATTAACGAACATGTCATATGTGGCTTTTGGGCGTTCTAAGGAGTTTGGCTCATTCTAATTGGTAAAGGAAACCACTGGATATTTTTGATGAGAGGAATGAGGTGCTCTGAGTTATAATTCAGTCAGCGTACTTTTATCAAACTCTTACTGAGAGCCAGGCATTTCGTGTGAAGCTAGGAATGTCAAACATGGGTATGGCTTGGAATGCTCTTGTCAAGTAGTTGAGTCTGTTGGTCATTTAATTTCCTTCGGGTAGCCTCGTGACCCAAGGTCCATATGTGACACTAGTGGGCCACACAGTGATGCTCTGCCAATTTAGTTAGTTTCCCAGGCAGGGTCTCAAAGTCATGATCTTTAAGAATAATGTGTTTTAGACTGTTTATCAGCAATAATTTTCAGCTATTACTGCCTGTGTTACCAAGGAAACTCATAAAACTATTGTTTCATGGAAAATTATTCATTATGACAGCTTTAGAGAGACCAAAAGTTTTATCCAAATCTCTTTTGAATTATAATTTTAATAGGCATTATTATTGATTATTGAGTAAGATAAATTCTAATATGTACTATTGTACTTATTCGAGTTTAAAGACAACTGAACTCTTTAAAAGAAAAACAGTGGTATTTTCTAATGGATTGGATAATGTTTTACTGTGAGAATTCTGATGCTTTTACTTAAATGCTGTGAAAATATATTTCTTTCTCTGTTTTTAGTTTTAAAAATATTTACAAATGATTAGCATCATGCATAAAAGTCTCAGCAACAAGGACAAAGAAAACAAATTCTGTATTAGTATGCTGCTTTTTGATTCTTAGTTTTTTTTTTTCCCCAAAGATTGGCTTCACCATAAGCATTTACAATCTCCTGCAAAGTACAGATATAATTCAAATTGTATTACTGCTTGTGTTTGTGTTTTAATAATCAAGGGGGAGAATGAAAAAGATGTGGAAAAATTTCTTGAAGATAATAACTGGATGTTTTCCCTGAAGCCATATAATAACTAATATAGTAAGGTAAATAAATGATATTCATCATTTTCCTCCATTTGTAATTTCACATCAAGCAGAATATTTATGGAACTTCAAAGGTAGCAGATAGGAAGTTTAAGAAAATAATATGCTAAATTTAGTTTTCCTTTCTTCTTCCTCATCACATATCATTGCAAGTCTGTGTAATTTAGTACCCAGCAATAACTCTTCAGAAAAATATATTAATTTTCTAAGGGTTAAACAAAAGGCAAGGTAAACACACCATACACTTGTAAACCTGTTGTGCTAAAACATGGGAAGTTGTCCTAAACTCATCAATACCAGTCAAATGTAACATACGAACTTTGGCTATAATTGTAAATATAAATGCTTGAGTAGTATAGTCGTCATAAGAATGTATCTTTCAGGGCGCCTGGGTGGCTCAGCCGTTAAGCGTCTGCCTTCGGCTCGGGTCATGATCCCAGGGTCCCGGGATCGAGCCCCGCATCGGGCTCCCTGCTCGGGGGGAGTCTGCTTCTCCTTCTACTCCCCTCCCCCCTGCTTGTGCTCTCTCTTTCTCTCTCAGATATAAATAAACAAATCTTAAAAAAAAAAAAAAAGAGAAAGAGAGAATGTACCTTTCAGACTTGCAAATAAAGAAAGGCTAATTGTCATGGGCTACAGCTGCTGAACTCAGATCCATCCTGCATTTTCAGTGAGACTACCTCCCATGAGCTTTCCCCAGCCAATGATTAAGCATTATGGAGATAGCAAAGCAGATCCATTTCCTGGAGACATGGTACTCTTCTGAAGGGGGATTTTGACTCCGGATTCCCCACAACCTTCCAAACCTTTCTGAACCTACACAGCAGTCTAGGAAACCTCCATCTGCCTGTCTCCCTCAGGCTCACTCTTGTATCGTAGTCTGATGGATGTCCCAGTCTTCCCCAAACCCCTCCTCATTTTCTCTCACAGGCATTTCTCTTAGTAAAACTTTTGTATGTTTAATCCCATCTCTTTGTCCACAGAAAAGAGCACCCAGACTAAAGTAAGTAGTTAATATTTCAATATAATTTCACATATAGGATCAATGTGATCATCATAGGAGCTCTATGAGAAAGCCAACGTAAGCATTATTAGCTTTTGACAGAGGAAAATGAGATGATTTCAATGGCATTCTGGATTACATATGATCCAAAAGTGGTAAGTCATTGCTAAAAAGCCAGTCTTAGCAAAAAGTGACATTTTCTTCAGTCGTTGACTATCATTTGGCACAAATTAAATAGAAAATTTAACATTCAATTAAAAATGGACTAATAAACTCATTGCTCCCAATTTTCTTTATATGAAAAGAAATTTAAAGGAATAGTCTACAGACACTAGATCTGCGAAGCAGGATAATAATAATATAAAGAAAAATGCAAAAAAGTAAATAGTGTGATATTGCAACTAGATATTAAATCCATATTTTTTTGTCAATTCCATCCAGTGATTTCAATTACTTTATTTTTTTAAATGTTTTATTTATTTATTCATGAGAGTCAGAGAGAGAGAGAGAGAGAGGCAGAGGCAGAGGGAGAAGCAGGCTTCCCACTGAGCAGGGAGCCTAAACTCTTAGCATCTGTCCTCTGACAGAGGATTAAAAGAACATATTTTCAAAGAACATTTAAAGTTATAGGAAAATACTCATCATATATTACATCTAAAAAACAAGCAGAGTACAAAAACTAAGTATATTTTGAGATATAAAATATGTGTGCACATATATATTTGTTTCTATGGCATTTTCCCCTTGCCTACCATTTGGATTCTTGCTAATCCTTCTAAAATCTATCTGAGGTCACTGACCCTATAAGCCTCCCTATGACATTCCACAATCAAGACTACCAGGAGTGACATGTAGACCAAGTTTTACTAAAAAAGATTATTGTGTGGACTGATATACAACTTCTAATTAAAGTAATTGAAATCGGGGCGCCTGGGTGGCTCAGATGGTTAAGCGTCTGCCTTCGGCTCAGGTTATGATCCCAGGGTCCTGGGATCAAGCCCCGCATTTGGAGCTAGGCTAACTCATCTCTAGGGTGTTTCAGCTTTTAAATTCTGAGATTATAAAATGTTATTTCTTGCTCCTATTCTCTAAAACTGTGGGCTGTTACTAGGTAGTAACATAAAAAGCATACAGAAGCATAACATATTGAACAGAGTATCGAGTAAGGTACTTGATAAGTGTGGTTTTAGATCCAGCTCTTTTACCAACTGGCTGCAGGATGGGAATGAGTAATTTAAAATGTTCATCCTCATCTATAAAATGTAGATAATACCAATTTTGGAGTATTGTTGTTAGAGTTGAAATAAGGTGCTTTTGAAACACACACACACACACATACACACCATGAAACAAAGCCTTCTGGAACTAGAAACAACTGATTACTTAGTTAATAAAGGATTTTTAATGTATCTTAAAAATCTCACATTGAATTTTATTATATGTATATTCTTCTAACTGTGGAAAATTATAAAACACACCTGCAAGCAAACATTTTTCTCCAGGGGTTATATTTTATGTTTATTTTAATGTAGGGTGGCTTTTCTCTCTGTGTTTCTGATTTCTCAAAGATAGAATCTTTTTTTCTACTTTCCTTTTATATGTTCTGGTCTAATAATTTTAGTTCCTATTCCCTAAATATGTCCTCCTCTTTCCCACCTCTAAATTGCTCTCACATTACTCCTTCTGTTTCTAATGCCCTCTTTTCTTTGGTCTAATCCACTAGTTTTCACACTGCAGAATTATATTTAGTTTTGAATTAACACCTACTTTTTTCATGATGGCATGAATCACTATCCTAGTTCATTGTGGTAACTGCCTTTTTGGACCCCAGTAAATTTTAAGGAGTACATTTCTTCACAACATATAAATCCTACTTTTCGTGTATGTATTATGTCTAATATTTTAAAAAGTAGGGGCATACTATCATACTCCTCTGAACTATGTTTTTTTTAAACATTTTATTTTGAAACTATTTTAGAATTTCAGTAAAGCTGCAAAAATAGTACAGATAGTTCCCAGATATCATTCACTGATTTCCTCCTGATGTTCACATTTTGAATATTCATAGCACAGTTATCAAAACTAAGATGTTGGATAGGTATAGTATTATTAACTAATCAACAGAATTTTTTTTTAGATTTTACACCTCTCCTTTTTTTCATTAATGTATTTTTTTCTGCTCCTGAACCCAATCCAGGATACCACATTGCATTTAGTCATTATGTCTCTCTAATTATTTGCATCAGTGTAGAATCATGAATATTTCATTCTATGAGTTAGTGTCTGAAACCATTTTTATTCATTTTTAAGATTAGCCATTGGGAAATCTTTCATGTTGGTTCCTATGACTTTGGACATGCCCCCATTTTTTTTTTTTTTTTTTTTCTTCCTTATTTTCTGAAATCACAAATGTTCCAGGTTCATCTTATGTTTTCCCTGACCCAGATCTGGATTAATCACTTCTCTAAGGAGCCCTAATTCTTATTTTTTTAAGATTTTATTTATTTGAAAGAAAGAGCACAAAGGGGGAGAGGGGCAGAGGGAGAGGGAGAAGCAGACTCCCCGCGGACCAGGGAGCCCAATGCAGGGCTGGATCCCAGGACCCTGAGATCATGACCTGAGCCAAAGTCAAATGCTTAACCAACTGAGCCACCCAGGCACCCTGAGCCCTAATTCTTATTATAGGATGTTGGTATTTAACACATAGGTGTGCTCACTGCCACTGGGATATCATTGTTTCTATGCCTTCTCAGTAAACAGAGCTAGGAAATATATGTATGTTACTAACATATACACACACACAGAATGAGACACATATACATATTTGCATATATATATGTATGCATGTGTATATTTAACTACATATATTTAAAACTCACAAGCTCTTAATTACATCTGTGATTCCAGTTCAGCACTACAGAGAGTTTATTTTAGCCTTCCCCCTTTCTTTATTTGTAACTTTTATCTGTCATTAGAAGGAATCTGGCTCACATCACTTACAATGTATTTTATTAACTCAACCCTAGCATATGCATAAGGCATTTTAGAACTGCTGACCTTTAGCCCTGTGAGAAATAAATTTACTAGCTGGAATATAGTATTTGTGTAGAGTTCTTTTAATCTTTAACATTATAGTAAAATACTGAATTTTAAGTTACTAGATACTGCTGTAATTTTAATTAATATCAGTGATTCTGAGGAAATTGAAATATTTTCATATGATTTGGAGCAATTATACAAATTTTCCTATAAAATGTCATTCTGTGTCTTCTCTCTGTATGTCTTCCTTATGGTCTTGTTTTTATGCATTTTGGGGGACTCTTTATATATTAGACAACTTAGTCCTTTGAGGCATAAGTGACAAATATTTCCACTATGATATTTGTAGTTTGATTTTGAGTATGGTGGGGTTTATATTTTTTTTAGTTTTTATATCACTGAATTTATCAGATATATATCTGAATTTAGGCTGTAGTTAGAAAAACCTCTCCACTCCAGTATGTATATATGTATTTATGTATGGATGGATATATATGTGTATATTTCATAATTTTGTCTCATAGTTTAATGTTTTTGTTTTTTTATATTTCAATTTTGATTCATTTCCAGTTTGTGTTACATGTCATGAAATATATCATCCTTAATTTTTTCAACTGTCTGCTCTATTTCCCTAAACTATTTTACATGTTGATTTTAAATAAATTTACTTTTGAGCTCATTTATCATAGATTACATTCTCAAATATATTTAGGTGACTTTTAGGCTTTCTTGTCTACTCTTCAATTTATATCTTTATGCATTAGTGTTGTACTATATCAATTACTATTTATGTTATATGCAAAAATATATGTATATAATTTCTAAAGAACAGTCTGATAAAATTCATAGAGTTTTTTGACACTTTTCAGAATTTTTTTTTTCAGAATTTCACAGCTAGCTCTTTTGTCCACATTAGATTCGAGCTATTTAGTCTGGAACTGAAGTTTATATTTAACAAAATGCATAGCCCACTGCCTAATGCCTAAAACATTCTGAGTAAATCACTGCATGTTTACTGGATTAAATTGGAATTACTTACTTCAAAATTGTAGTACCCCAGGGGCGCCTGGGTGGCTCAGTCGGTTAAGCGGCTGCCTTTGGCTCGGGTCATGATCCCAGGGTCCTGGGATCGAGCCCCGCATCGGGTTCCCTGCTCAGCGGGGAGCCTGCTTCTCCCTCTCCCTCTGCCTGCCTCTCTGCGTACTTGATCTCTCTCTCTATCTCTCTGTCAAATAAATAAATAAAATCTTTAAAAAAAATTGCAGTACCACAAAACTGATCTTTCATCTACAGAATTAGACAGGGATGCCAATTTGAAATTTTCTGTCTGGATAACACAACTGCCAGGCAAGAAAGGAATGAAGGCATGAATAACACAAGCCCACAGAACTGAGGTAGTTTTGATGATGAGAAAGGCAGTTACAACATTTCTGGAGAAATGTTAGTTGAATTAATGCTGTATTTTGAAACTCACATTACCCTAACAAGTAACTAACAAGTAGCGTTTGCATCCTATTATATCACTTGTCAAAAATAAAAGATAGAATTTCAGCTGAACATGCAACCATTTCCCCTTTTGCTGATAACAGGACTTCCATTTATCTTCAAGAATCCCCTTTCCCATCTCCTGTTTACATGGTTCTTTGGGATTTGATTGAACTGATTGAACCCTAGCTCCAGAGTTGGGCATAAATCCAGGCTTTCTTAACAAATTGCAACCCCGTCCACAGTAAGTGATTATTAATAACTTGATTCAAGTCAAGTACTTCTACTGAAACGAGAGAAGAGAGAAAGATCTTTCTCTCATATACATACTGTGAGAATGTGGGAGTGCAATACGGAGGGTCCATCATATTGTCATAGGTTCCTAAAATAGAAGCAAAGCACAAAGAAGAATTAATCAGCCCAGTGGGAAAGATTACTGCTCCAGATGTCATCATTTGAGCCCCTGGATCCATCCGTGAATTAAGTTTTCATTTAGGAATGCTGATAATGTCATTTAAAAAACAAAGATTCAAATAAGCTTGACTTGACTTTTTTGTTATTTATAACTGAACACCTTGATAAATATACACCATTCCTAGGAATATATTTGAAATAGTTCTCAAGCTATTTTGTTCATGCAGACGTGTGTTTGTGTGTTTGTTCATGTTTATAAAATAGATTGTACTTTTTCCTAAATCCCTAATAGAGTGTGTTGAGCATTCTCACCATGTTACTTGCCTCTGATGGAGTCATATAAGACACTTGCCCACATTACTTATTTTCAGGAGTATGTGTAGGTTTTCCTTTTTCTCTCAGATATTTGCATGAAACCTTTCTTATCTCCAACAAGGATTTGAAGAAACATCACACTAGAAATTCATATCTTAAAATTCAGCACTGTGAAACTTATCTTCTTTTGGAATCAGTTCTCCAGTTGGGCACAGAGAATAATCCTAAAATATGTAGAGGGTTTTTTTTAAGTCTCTAGTAAATATATATAGCAACAGCACTTGCAAAAGTATATGAAAAAAATAGATAATTTCTCAATCTTTTTTTAGAAACGATTCCTGCTATCATTGGTCCTTTAGTAGATATTTTGTGCTTGGCAACGTGAGATAGGTCTAGAGTAATAAAAAAAAAACAGAAAAAAAAAACAGAAATCTAGGTGACACTGTACCAGAGATGCTGATAAAAGAACAGTATTTGATGTTCTTAAAACTTAATGGCAGTTTAGGGGCACCTGCTGGCTCAGTTGGTTAAGTGTCCAACTCTTGGTTTCGGCTCAGGTCATAATCTTGTGGTCGTGGTGGGATCAAACCCTGCGCAGAGTCTGCCTCAGATTTTCTCTCCCCATCCCTCCCTTTCTCTCTCTTTCTCTCTCTTAAATAAATAAAATCTTTAAAAAATTTAATGGCAGTTTAGAACAGTACCTTATGATTTATGATAGTAGCATGTGCTGATGGTCACAGATTTCTCAAATTTGTTTTACTCTTTACTACTGAGTACCAGTTATACCAGGCTATGCTCCCACAATGTCCAGGAGTCATGCAGTTTTAGGCTGCATAAAAGGAAGGGCAAAGCAGAAAAATATGAAGCACTTACTGATTTCCAAAAATTCATACAAGGTATGAAATTGGGAATATATGTTAAAACATTATATTTGTCCTTTCTGAATCATAAAATATTACTTTCCTGTAACTCTGCCTCAATACTCTTGCTATAGGCAAACTGTCAGTCCTTGTGACAAAGACACAAACAACTGCCATGTTCTTTGAGCCAAGTAAAAGCGGCCATTTAAAGAAAAAAGGAAATGAAAAATAATAAGCAATAGTGATTTATTTTTCTCCATTATCTTTTGTTTTCAATTTTACTTGCCTTTGGTCTCCAGGAGTTTGACTATGAAATAATCCTATTCTAGCTCATCAAATGATAGGGTGCACCTGCCAGCTATTATTGTGGCAAAGAAGATCATACACCACATCCACTTTTCTCTGAAAAACACAGCATCAACTCATTATTTTGTCTGTGACCTGCTCAGCCAAATAAGCAGTGATTGTGTGCTCTGCTTGTGAAAAGTATGAGTTTATGTGCTTTAGGTGTTGGTATATGCCATTGTCCCTTGCAAGCTTCAATAAAAAAACTAATATTACAAGTTAAAGGTCCCTAAAAGGCAATATTTTCACAAGATGCTTCATGTACTATTGTATTAATTTTTACTTTTTAATATATTGCACTGGTAAAAATTTAAGGAATAAAATATCATAAGTGAAAAATTTGCCATGTTGAAATTGGGATACCTTTGTAATTATCAGTCCGTCAGTTTTTCTGTTTTAATTCTTTATGCTACCTAGTGTGGGCACTGGGTAGGCATGTAGGAGTAAATTGGGATTACATGAAATAAAAGAAGAGAAGGGCACCCGTCTATCTAACACATTAGAGCATCCTGTCCAGTAGAACTTTCTGCCTGATCCATATCATTATGGCCCTGAAAAATTGTCCCTTCAAAAAGGCATGGCCAAAAGAACAAGAGGTCCTCTTTGTTTATTGCATGTTTCTTTGTCTCACTTTCTCAGCTCACTGCATTTTCAGTTATCACTCAAATCCATAAAGAAGAGGTTCATGAAGACTTTCTAAATATTCCAACTGTGGTAATAAAAAAGATCTTGACTAAATTATTAGAAGATCTATCTTTTGTAAGTAATCTCTTTAATAAGTAATCTTTTCATTCTCCTGGGACAGTACCTAATACTGACTCTTCAGATTCATATATACACAAATATAATGTAATATAATATAATATGATATATATGATATGATATTATAATATATATATCAATATTATATATATATATATATTAGGAATACAAGGGATATAAGAGAAAGAGACTTATTTTTCCCTGAGGAGATTCTTTCTACAGTCTGCTAGGAGAGAATTAGTCTTGATCATTTGGGGAGCTCCAAACAAAAGAAAACAAACACCAAAGGAACTATAATTTGTTTTAGGGATATATCAAGTAATTTTGAGGTAATAAGAAAACGTTCTCTTTATCCAAGATGAAATGTGAAAAGCTGTGAAAGGATTATGTTTATCTTAGGTAATTATGGAAGAAAATGGGTGCAGGTTATATTGCAAGGAAAGATATTTTGACTTAGAAGGCATTGCCTACAGATTTTTAGCAGGATTGCTCAGTATAAACAGTAAGTTTCCTGATAGGATTTTTTAGATGCCAGATGTATCAGCCTTCAAAGAGGAATGCTACATGGATTCATATCTGGAATAGGTGGTTTGCTTCAATAATAGAAATACAAATTTCTAATATTTACTGAGTGCTCACTATGTATAGAAACATTGTTCAGTCATTTTTCACAAGCTTTCCCCTTTAAGCCTCACAACAACTCCTGGTCATTGAAAGGAATGTACCGAAGGAGAAGGGAAGGAATAAAGATTGGGAAGACAGATTTGGGATCTGTAGTGTTACCACAAGGCCTGAGCCAGCCCTGTGTGGACTCTGAAGCTGGGATGGCCCTTTAGAAGTCTCCTTATTGGAGGCAATGGGGCAGGTGTTTATACCTCCATGAGCATCAGCCACTAGAAGAAGGTTGTCTCAAAAAGGAGGCATAACTTTGGGGGGCCCTTTCTTCAGCTCGGGCAGCTCCCATAGGAGCTTGACAACTGGCACTTGGGGGACTTTATTCTCAGTCCTGACAGGGACATCTGAGCTAGGGATCCCAGCATCCATGACCATCAGTGCAATAGCTTAATATTCTAGAAAAGTATTGCTAGTCATGTCCTTTCTGCTTGCTATCCCAAAGTACATTTCTTCAGTGCCCCTTATTTAAAAGAATTCTGTATAAATTAACACTATTTGTCATAGATGACTCATTCTTTATAGTGATATTTCAGGTTGGATATCATGATGGGCTGAGGAGACTTGGTTAAATTTCATCATTTAACCAACACTCCACTACTCATTCATTTAACAAATATCTATCACTCTTAAGTTCCAGGTGTTCTTCTGGGCACTGGAGATAGAGAAAAAAAAAATAATAAGGCATGCCATGTATGTTGATAGACATTTGCTAAGTGATGAGTGACAAGATGGGGAAGTAAATAACACTTTTATTTTTTTCATACTCACTATGAACGAAGGCGCAGTTCTAAATTCTTTGCATATATTAACACTTTAACCTCTTGCGACATTGCTATGAGACAGGCACTAGTAAAACCTAAAAAATTGGCACAAGGAGGTTATGGAACTTCCCATAACCACCCAGATACTGGGTTTTACAGCTGGCTTCCAAACTCTCAGTGTTTGCCTCCAAAGTCTGCTCTGATCCACATGCCACTAATGATGACCACTATGTTTCACTGCATGTGAAGGCGTTAGGAAGATGCCTGGGGCTAGATCCCTAATCTAGTGATGAAGACCAAGTGATTTATCATGAATTATAAACTAATTATTAAAATAAGAGTGCAGAGGGCGCCTGGGTGGCTCAGTTGGTTAAGCGACTGCCTTCGGCTCAGGTCATGATCCTGGAGTCCCGGGATCGAGTCCCGCATCGGGCTCCCTGCTCGGCAGGGAGTCTGCTTCTCCCTCTGACCCTCCCCACTCTCATGTGCTCTCTCTCATTCTCTCTCTCTCAAATAAATAAATAAAATCTTTAAAAAAAAATAAGAGTGCAGAATCTTGTTTTGTTTTTGACAGAATCTAATATTTTTATGCAGTTCAATATTTATATTAATCCTCTATCCCTAAAGACATTTGGGTATGATGCTTCTGAGGGATTTTTGGATGGCCTCATCTAACATCCTTTAACATCTAGCATCCTTTGGTGCTGAGATCTGGTACACAGCAAACACCAAATCCTGAGGCCACCTTTAGCATGGTGTTGTGTGAGGGTAACAAATGCTTCCTAATTTGTCAGGAAGTGCCTGTGACTTCCTCAGTTTTAGCACCAAAGATCTGCATCCTGGAAACCTCTTCAATCCTGAGTAAACCGAAATGGTTTCGCACTCTATGCTGTATCCTCATGCTTGTTGCTAATGTCATTGTTCTGTACATCAGGGGAAAAATATTTAAGAAAGTCAAGTTACTTGGCTTCAAGCAGAAATATAGAGGGGAGAAGGGATACATTGAGAACTATCCATCTGGTTCTCCTTCAGAGAGAGGGCCTGTGAAGGAGGAAGAGTTTGGAATCTCCAGGTCTTGTTCTGGCAGCCTTTGTGTGCTTCCTGAAGGAGTATGGGCTGAAGCCAGGCTGAATGCACCTTCTGCAGCCAGGAGTTTTCAGGAACGCCCCATAGCACTTTCCTGTTGCCCCGTGTTTTCTCATCCTTCAGTCTTCTGGATTATAAAACAACAACAATAACAACAACCACAAAGACATTTTTTGGACCTATCATTTCTACCTAATTACTAGCAACAATAGTTAGGATTATGCCCACACTTAAGTCTGATCAGAAGCTTTCATAAAAGTAATTCAAATCATGGGTTTTTATAAGCTCTGTTTTATTTTAACATGCTACTTTCAAAATAAAGCAAAAAAAAAAACCCTATTTTTTAATTTAAGCTGTGTGATATCAGAAATAATAAAATGATTTTAATATCTTTTTTTAGGAAAAAATTAAACTATTTGGTAACACTCGTGTCAACAAAATAGGAATTCTGGTTAAAGAATGTTGAGAGGAATGTTTTAAGCTAAAAGTCAATAAAAGCTTGCAAAAATATGAAAGATGACTAATGAGAAAATCAAGCCCTTTACACTTTGATGAATGCCATCAGAGTGTGAAAACTTGCACTGTATTACCAGATGACACAGAGTACAAAACATGAAGAAAAACTAATTAGGAAAAAACACACAACAACGAAGGCAACTTGAAAATGGCGGATGAGATAATTATATTTAATAGTCAAAGAATGCCAGAGGTCTGAAGTTTACAAGACTTGCTTTATCAGTGATCTAAGGTGACACTGGGGACTCAGATACCAGAATTAGTGCACCAGTTAAATACATGTTGGAATGACTGTGTCTTAAGTTAGTTCCTTAAAAGAGTAACATAAGCTCTGTGGTACTGATAATCTCTCATAAACTGTTACCCATGGTTATATTTGTTAGCTGTTGATTTGGAAAAGGACACATAAACTCAACTCTATGGATTTAGCATTGTATTTCCTGTATCTTTATTATATTTACAGACCAATTGCACTTGGAGGCAAGAGTTAGAGAAAAGTTGAGGACCTTCCTCACATGAAAGCGTTGGAGAGAAATACTACTTTTCCTTCTTTGTAGGTGGTTCTTGTTGATTTTTGTCCCACATACAGAGAGGAAATTGCACCTTGGAACTTCTCTTTCTGACTACTTCTGAAGAGGCATGGACTTGGTCATGTATATAGTATTCCAGACTGCCGGGGATGGCTATGATAGTACTTGTAATCCTGGATTCCTGGGCATCACCTCCAGGTCAGAGAAGCCTACTTTATACGTGGTCAGAGGTTGTGTTCAAGTTCCTTGTGTCAGTGAGGATTCTACCCCACCGATTTCCAAGCAGTCTATTGAGGATGTGGTCTGATTTCTTATTGCTGCCTCTAGTAAAATGTCAGAGGAAGGAGATACCTTGAGGGAAGAACTTTTGAGTAAAAAGAAACCAGGAAATGATGATTTGGGAAATTCTCAGGCTACCTACATTGCCTACCAAAATTAATTTACTGCCAAGAAGCGATGCTCTGGAGAGAGAACCAGGGTGCGGCTAGGCAATCATTTTATAATGCTTCAGAGGGATTACAAGGACACAGTATTCATCACACAGAAGGCTTTGTGAAGAGATTGGATGTGATATGTGGGTCCTTTTAGCCATCTCAGTAGAAGGTAGGAATAGATATGGGATTATCTAGGAAAGATCTATGGAAGAACCTTTGTCTGACATAGTAAGTCCATGTGACATACATGGGAGATGCACAAGGTACTTGAAAATTTTGTACAGCAGAAACACTGCCAATTTGTACTAAGAAGGACACAGAAAAGAGGAAATAAAAGAAGGATGTGAGACTCCCAAAATTCTGCAGGCATGAAACAAGATGATAAGATTACTAAGCTTCAAGCATGTGCTGTCCTTCATGAAAAGGATGAATGATTCCAAGAACAAGAGGCATAAGTCCAGTGGGTGTAACCTTCAAACACAGAGTATTATTCCCAGGCCCTGAACCTACTGTTTTCCCACCTGGATTTTGAAATTGCTTGGGTCAGGTATCTCCTTTTTTTGTTTGTTTTCTTTTTGACTGGAAATTTCTGTAACTATTAGTGTATTCCTGTGTTCAATGGGACTTCATACCTATCCCGCATGAAAGTCCCCTTCCCTTGGCCCACATCATGAGGGCTCTCCTGTCTCTCACTTTGACTCCAGTTTTTCTCATGATCACATCTTGAGGTCTGTGGAGAAATTTTACAAGTGGGCATGAATTATCTTAGTGCTTTTTAGCGCTTAGGAGTTCTATACTCTCACACTGGTCCATGTTGAATATTTAGCAATTTATTTAAATGTTTGCTGACTTCTTTTTCCTTGCTTGTTGGCTTATTGCATCTGCCCTCTGTCTTCCCACAGAATTCTGGTTAGTTTGTTGCTCTGAGTTCCAGAAATTTTGGTTTAGTACACTATCCAGCTTTTTACATTGCTTTTGGAAGGTTGGAAAATAATGATCTTTCCAGTATTATACATTTTAAGTAAAAGCTTAAAATTCTGTTTCCCTTGTCTGGAAGGCTCTCAGTTTTGGTGTGGAGATATATTTGATTCTTACAGAACGCTTGTCATTATGTAGCTAAACTTAAAGCAAACTGTATATATCATTCTGGGGAGCCACTGTCTTAGTTCAGATAAACCCAAAGAAATATAAACATATAAGTAGGTATAATGTTTAAGTGAGATGCTAGATTCTGCAAAATAGAGACTGAGTTCAAGGTGAGAGCAAAATGGTTATACAGGAAATCCTCTCTAATTCTCTGCTTCAGACCGAATTGGTAAAAATGTGCTTCTTCCTCCTTTGAGAAAGCCTCAAGTCTGTGTAAATTTGTTTGCATGCCTTCTTACTCATCTTTATTGAGAGAGAGACATTAGGAACCTGACATCTGGCAACATCTGGCAATATTTTTCTAGAGACAGAATTTAGCCCAAAGTGGGGCAGCAAGGTCCTTGACCTTGGAGAACCTGCATGCTGAAAGTAAACTATAGTGGCTCAAATTAGACAGAATGAGTTGGCTTATTTGATAAACTGCCCTTAGCTTTGCAGGGTTGACAAGGAGATTTTTTCAGAAAACTTGGGTTATATTTTCATCAATATTTTATTATGAGGACATGTTTTACTATAAGTTCTATAACTGAAGAGACCATCTCCATCCATTTTTTTTCCAATTTTATAGCTTACATATTCTGTACACATATGGTGTGTGTTCATTAAATGTTCCAGATTCATTAGACCTGTGCATAAGTACCGTCCTACACAAACATGAGTGTTGTTCATCATATAGTGATATTATTAGTTTATTCGTAAGGTTGATTGCCAAAGCTGAATGCTTATGAATTGATATTAGTTGTGGTAATGTTTTCTTCATTTCATTTTATATTTTTAAATTGTAGTCATTGAACATTGTACACATTTTGAATTTCTAATGGGTAGAAACTGAATTAATACAATTTAACTCATTTATTTTCCAGTTCTATCTATAATTGTTGTGCAAATTTGCAATTCATCCAACCAGCCGGTATTGTTCATATAGGGATGCAAACCCCAAGGTTTGCATCTGAAGCAGTTTATTTGGCAGTGCAAAGCATAGATGACTATGTTATTTTCTCTTATGTCTGATAGCTTGTTGTTATTAAAATTTGCAGGGCACGTCACCGATGCTTTGAGCTTGTAGAGTTTTTTAATATAATGTCTAAAGTTCAATAAACTCTATTAAAGAATATTCCCCTATTTCTACGTGGTGGATTTGATAACAAGTCAAATTGAGCATTTCTGAGGTGCCTCAGATTTTACTTTTGTAAGAGAACTTTTTATATAGTAATCTCTTCATTTTCCTACTAGGAAAAGAAATGAGTGTAGACAATTCCATATTTATTAATATTTTAAGTGAAGAACAAATAAAATAATGGCAAAGACTTCTCAGGAAAAAAAAAAAAAAAAAACAGACACCTGTTTAGCTTCCACTTCCTGAGCTGCTTCAGTTTTTTCCTGTATCCTTCTCATGGCTGGAAATGGTCTACCTAAATGGGCATGCCTGGCCCTTCTTCCTTTTATATACCTATTGATTCTCACCTACCACAGGAAAGGTAGGTGTTTTTTTTTTTTTCTGTTTGTTTTTTTCTTGTTGTTGTTTGCTTTATTTAATAGTCTCTTTTGGCTACTGGTGGTTTATAACACAGATCCTGTTCTTGTCGACAAAAAATTAATCTGACTAACTTTTAATCTCCATAGAAACTTGAAAGTATAAAATAGAAAATCTGCTGATATGCAGAAACAAAATTATGATTAATGGAATTCTAATTAAGATAACAAATTCATCTCTAATATAATAGCAGTATATTGGCTAAAATATCCTGCAACTCAGAGTATTAATGTATCATCCTGGTGTAAATTACAATCCTATTCTGCCCAAGTGGCAGAATACTTAAAATGACAGATTCTGGATACAAAATGCCTGGGCTTTAATACTGTCTCTCCTGCTTATTAGTTGAGTAAACTCGGATTTTAAAATACTGTCTCCTCATCTGTAAAATGGGAATATTACTAGTAACTTCCTCTGAGGGTTCTTGTGAAAATGAAATGAAGGAAGATATGTAAACTTAGAGCAATGAGCACATAAATAATATTGACTATTACCATTATTCATTTTCCATGCCTTTTAATAATAATGTAGTACATCAACCTCCTTCTACTCCTTGGCACCTAGGAGAATAAAAGAAAAAGGGAGAACACTGGTTCAGATCCTCTCCATATAATTCACAAGTAGAACAAAAGTCTGCTGTTACAGTTTGGGTTGTGAGTTTGGCATTTTCAGTTCAAATGTCTGAGTTTCCATCTACTAGGCATGCAAGTAGTCATCTTTTAGCCATGTTTTTCAGGCCACCTATTGAAGGTGAGAGGCATACACTGTTCAATATATTTCCACTATGAGTTTGGTAGAATAATAGGAGGTGGTTGAAAAAGAAAGAGCAGATGGATCAAGAAAGTTCTTCAATTCTACTCTCTATTATAGTTCGGAGAGTCAAAATTATTTAGGTGATCATTTGTTTATATTTGTCTTTGATCAGCTTCATTGTTTCTATGGAATTTATATAAAAAGTCTATGACACTGCCTTGGTTTTACGGGTCAGGAAAAATTTCTCCTGGTGTGCATCATTTTGTACCAGTAAGAATACAACATAATTGCTACCTCGTACAATTTTCTAGTGCATCCACTGAAGAGTTAGATGGAAGAGTTTGAGCAGTCAAATGAACCCAGCTGCCATAACTGAGAAATATCTATAAGCCACTGTCTTGGATTTCTAAGTAGTATCATGAAAATTTAGCTTACTCAAATAACCCAGAAATTATCTCCCTGGGTAGTAGAAATCTAACAGTTTAGCATCAAAGAGGCAGACTAATGGGATATTTATTTCCTTTGAAGATCAATAAGGATTTAC
The DNA here is from genome assembly GCF_002201575.2 of Neomonachus schauinslandi. Lineage (NCBI taxonomy): Eukaryota > Metazoa > Chordata > Mammalia > Carnivora > Phocidae > Neomonachus > Neomonachus schauinslandi. The sequence continues at coordinate 49,179,055 of NC_058403.1, read as the reverse complement.
TTTATTTCCTCTCTTGATGGCTCTTCTAACTTCCTTTTTACCTTCTTGTGGATGGAATTACACATTGCCATAGAGAAACAATAAAACAGCTTGGCAAATTCAGACTCAGACAAGCACATCTAATTTACCTTTCAATTTGGCTGTTGGTTCTCTCTCTACTATGGTCCTCAACTTGGTTTCCACCTAGCACAAGGAGTTTTAACTGTCAGTCATACAAATTAGTGTCAGGAAGGGCCAATTAGATCATCAAGTCAATCTTTTCACCAGAGTAGGATAGATTGCTGATGTTACTTTTTTTCTTCTATTTTTCCCCAGGCTAGAATTGAACATGTTTCTTGCTATTTCTTGAGGGCAAAGAAGATAAAAATCAATCATTAAAGTAGATGTGGGTTTAGGAGGATTGTATCTTAAATGGGGAGGGGGATTTTACTTAAGCATTTTCTGAGCACTCTTTATTCCACAGGATGATAAATGGCCTCTCCTCCATTTTTCTTTTACCAGCAAAAAAAAACCCAAATAGACATTTTATCACCATGCAAAGTCAGACCTAGAATTCTATCATTGGCTTATATATGTCCCCAAAGAAATAAATCTGCCATAGAATCCTCCTGATCTGATGACAAATCCTTTTAGATTTATCTTTTGCTTAATAAGAGTGAGACTATTGGAGTATTAGATTTCAATATTTGGCTAAGGAAGAAAGAGAGAGAGATTGAGAAAGTGTGTAATCTACAAGTAAAAATGTACATGTAAAGTGTGTACGGTGTCTATGTCATGAAAAACATTAATTAGATTAACATAACACATGGTGATGGATTTTTTTTCCCCAGAAACATTAACACTGGAGTGATGCTTTGAAATAATTTAACCAAACTTTCTCATTTTACAGAGAAGCTAAGTTTTATTTGCTCATAGTTACCAAGATAGAGAAGCTGATTCTGGGCTAGGCCAGACTTTCTGATTTTCAGTTGTGTTTCTTCTCCTAAACTACTCTTGCTTAAAATTATTTTTTTCATTTGTATCAAGAAGTGAGATTTCTGAATTAAAAATGCTGTAGCCTAGAGCCTAGACTTGAAGGATTAAGACCAGAACAAAGTTTTTGTATCTTTAGCTCAGATATGCTTAGAGAAGTCTCCTCTTCTGTAGGGAATATTCAAGCTAGACATAGAAGAGACTGACATCTGTTATTTAAATGCTGATTCTTGTGATGTCAAACAGGCAGTCAGACATAGGCATTTTAGTAAAGAAATGGAGAAAAACTAGAAGCAAGGTCACTGTTTAAAGCTATATACTTTCTTAAGATAGCATTGTATCTTTCTGGGATCCTATTGATTAAAACATTAATAAAATTCAATTTTGAGCCTGAATTAATTACAGTGATAAAGGATGTACAAATAAATGAAAATAATATATTGTAATAATATAATAAAATGTGTTTTGGACCTTGTTTTATCTAACCCTATTTGTTAAAATTCATCAGTAGTCACCAGTAGGCCTGCTGAGTTCTCATATTCTGATTTCTGTAATAACTAAGCAAGAAAAGATTAAAATGAAAAAAGAAATATGTAGCTCTAATGACAGAATTGTCTCAGGATTTATCAAAGTTATGATTCATCCTAGGCTTTATAATTATTTTTCTTATATGTGCTATGTTCCGGGAATGATCTCTCAACAAGATGTTTCTATCTGATTATGATTAGGAATAAACTTTTTGAATACAGAGGATAAACCATGGACACTTACTAATATCACAACTACTATTTCTCCTAAAAGCACTGTACCAACAATAGTAAATTGCAATATGAGCACTTTACACTTACTAAGAACATGAATGATGCCTTTGTTTTTCAAATGAAGACACCAATATTTAGAGAATTGGCTTAGCTGAAGATGCATACTTAGTAAATGATAAAGCCAGCTCTAAACCTAGGTGAATCTGACATCAAAATCTACAGCATCCCTCATACTCCAGTGTGTGTGTGTCTGTATGTGTACATATGTGCACCTGTGTGCATGCATGGGCATTGCATGTCAGTTGGGAGAAGGTATATAATGTGAGGGAGAGGATGATAAGGTAATCAGATGACAATAGCAAGATATCTCTAATCAGAGTTTTACTTTTGTTTTTGTCAACATTGAATAGAAAGAGTTACAGACTGTATTTAGATGATCAGATGGGAAGACTGATTTATATTAATAATACTATATTGTTACTGCCATTTAAATAATAGTTTTCTACTTGCTAAATGGCTTCTTCTTTTTTTTTTTTTTTTTGCTTAAACTTTTCTTGTGTTTGGTTGAGTTAAAAAATATAGAGGGAAATAGATGTCTAAAATAACTTAATATAAAATGTTAAGTACATAACTACCATATGTAAAACATTATGTCTACATTTCTGTAATTTTTGGTCTTCAGGGACTGCATTTTCACCATCTTTGGCAAAGCTATTTGACAAAATAAGAAATAAAATACAAAAGTAACCTCATTTTGAAAAAGTAAATTGGAAATAGAACAGATGTCATTTTGTAAATGGAGAATAAAAATGTCTGTGTTTGTCAGCATTAGAAAAGTTTAAAATAATTTCACCTCATGAAGACTTAAAGTGATTAAAGAATTGCTGATGGGTGGGAGTAACACAATTAAATTTATTAAAGTTCTGTGGGTGTCATTTATAGATTCTGTGAATTATATATTATTTATTTGCAAAGATAATGCATTATGCAATTAGAGCTATTTTTCTATTTTATATAATTTAAATTCTATATTAAACTGCATTTAAGTAAAAATTCAAACAATTTAGCCTGCATCTATCACAACTGAGGATGGCAGGTGTCTAGGGTATAATACAGGAAGCTTGATTAATTTCCAGCTTCTTGCTTGATAAAAAAGATTCAGAATTAATTATCAATCCAGGCTAAAGAGAGCTCTTTAAAATTGTATGTTTTCAGGTAAATTTATTCTTTAAAAAATGCTCATTTTACCCATACCCCACCACCACCCCAGCTAGTCCATTTCCTGCTACCAGCATTGATTAAGACTTTAATAAAAAATGAAAGAAATATTTGAGTTTCCTAATTCTTAGCTATAAAATTTTAAAAACTGTCAAAATATAAGAATACACCTATAGCATACAGTTGGATTTGGGGGAGGAAGATGGTTTGTTAGCAGCCATTCTTTCCTCCTGATCACATTCAGATTTCCTCTTTCTCTTCTGTCTAGTGTGGTAAGACTCTTAACTATGTGCACTGTTCTGCCCTTAGCAAGATTTGAGCTCTTGATTCAACCAAGGTCAATAGACTCAGAAGCTTGAACATGCCACGAAAGGATATAAACACACTCCATTTCATTCCATTCTAGAAGACGCTGTCAGACTGCATGCCTCCTGCTTTAAAACTAATGCCATTGCCATCCAGAATTTCTTGTCCAATTTCAACCCCAGAGGTCCCACCTTAAAATCCATTTTGCATTTCTCCAAAATCCTTTTAAATACTTTAAATACTTCTCTTGTTGCGGATGTTATAGCCAGTTTCTGTGATTTGCAACTAAAGAATAACAATGTTACAAGATTCTAGCACATGTCTGTATTGTTTTAACTTAAAAGTACCCTGAGGTTAGAAGGCAATGTTTTGTTTTATTTTTTTGAGGATTTTATTTATTTATTTGACAGAGAGATAGAAAGAGCACAAGTAGGCAGAGCGGCAGGCAGAGGCAGAGGGAGAGGCAGATTCCCCACTGAGCTGGGAGCCCGACTCGGGACTCGATTCCAGGACCCCAGGATCATGACCTGAGCCGAAGGCAGATGCTTAACCTACTAAGCCACTCTGGCACCCCTAGAAGGCAATGTTTTTTTTTTTTTTTAAAGATTTTATTTATTTATTTGAGAGAGCGAGAATGAGAGAGTACATGAGAGGGGGGAGGGTCAGAGGGAGAAGCAGCCTCCTCGCCGAGCAGCGAGCCCGATGCGGGACTTGATCCCGGGACTCCAGGATCATGACCTGAGCCGAAGGCAGTTGCTTAACCAACTGAGCCACCCAGGCGCCCTAGAAGGCAATGTTTTATCCATGGTTTGTCAAGTATAGCATTGAGTTGTCAAGATCTGCTCCCCAAATACACATGTCTTGGAAAAAACCCCCATATTCAGCCTAAATTTGGTATATAGCATTGTACCATATGATTCCTCATAAAGAATGTTTTAATTTTCAGCCAAGGCCTTTAGCCTGCAGCATTTACCTGAAAAAAACAAAAGTAGGGTATATTATAAGGATGAATTTAATGTTGTCTGACAAATCATCACCAAGATCTAGAAGTTCAGCGAAGTTTATAATGCTATAAGATCCTTAAAATAGGTAACTTGGTCACAAATTGTGCTCTTATGAAAATATAACTTTTGGGCGTAATGCAAAGCGGAGATCAACAAAAGTGTGGCTGGCATGCCTATAGTCCAGCATCTTGACCTGGTGAAGGTACTTATAATTAGCTGTTCAATCACATATATACAAATTGAGTCCTACTTTGAAGCCAATTTTTTTTTTTTTGGTCCATAAGAAATACAACACATGCAAAACAAATTAAAACAAAACAACAAAAAGCACTTATTAAATGGTTTTTTTAAGATCATAATGATGTTTATCTTTCATTTTTTTACTATGGATCATACAACTTTGAATGTTCCTTCTCTTATAGATGACATCTGAAAATGGTACTTGTTTAATCCATCATAGCATTGTGAAGGTTGATTTTAGAGGAAAATTGTTACATAGACTCAGATTGTTATTACTGTTTTTTGTTTGATGCTTTAGTCACAGTCCTGGGCTGTCATTTTATAATTCTAAAAAAATATGAGAGCTTTGACCAGAAGAGGTAGTTTGCCACCTATAAAACATAATTTTTATTATTGTTGTTGGTTGTTTTGTTTTTGTTTTTAACTAAGCACTAGAACTGAAATAACTTCATATCTGACAATTTTGTGTGATGGTGGGTGAGCTATGTGGTAATTAGAGATTGTAACTTATCATAAACTGGGAGGAATTTATGGACAGCAATCCAACACATACCAGAATCAGATGCCTTTTATTTCCCCAAAAATAACTTATTTATTTTTCTAATTAAAAGGAATTTTACCTATATAATTGGGACAAAAACTGCACTATAACTGAGATACTTCCATAGTCAAGGACAGATACACAATATACCACCTATCAAACTTGCTAGACTTAGAAGCAGGGTGGTGGGAAGAAAGAAAAACATGTATGACATTTATAATTTCCTATCCTGTACTGCAGTAATTTCTACCTCTCTCTCATGATTGTAAGCTCCCAAAAGCAGAGACTTGGTAAAATACATTTGATACCTTCTCCATTAAATAGCCACTCTAGAGAAAAATACAGGGATTTTTATTTAAAGAATAAGTAAATGATACCATAACTTTAATAATAACAATATTAATAATAACAACAACAATTAATGATGATTTAGAGCTTATGAAAATTTAGTGTGTGTCACACAGTAGCTTTAAATGTACTAGCTCATTTAATCTAAAAAATCTTATAAGGTAGGTACTATTATTATTCCTCTCGTGCAAGCAGAAAAACTCTTGCCAAAGTAACACATCTAGTAAGTGGTAGAAAGGGGATTTAAATACAGGCATTCTGATTCCATAGACTAAACTCTTAACCATTTCTTACTTATATTTTTCTTCTTCAATGGAAATTAAATTATGGCTGTATCTGATGACCGTATTAGTTTTCTATTGTCGCTGTAACAACACTACCACAAATATAGTGGCTTAACATGACCCAAATTCATTATCTTACAGTTCTGGAAGTCAGAAGCCCTAAAATCAAGGTGTTAACCAGTCTGCATTCCTTCTGAAGGCTCTAGGAAAGAATCCATTTCCTTAACTTTTTCAGCTTTTGGAGGCTGCTTGAATTCCTAGGTTTGTGGCCCCCCAGTGAGCAACTGAATCATTCCAATCTTTGCTTTTTCTCTTTGAGATGACATTGTGTAAGCTTAAGGTTTACAATATGCTGGTTTGATACATTTATATATTGCAATACGATTACCACTGTAGCATTAGCAGCAATCCCAATCCTGGGTATATATCTAGAAGAATTGAAATCAAGGTCTCCACATCTGCACACCTGTGTTCATTGCAGGATTATTCACAATATATATATATTTTATATATTTTATTATTTTATATATATATGTATATATATAGTCCCATATACAGAGACACAGACGCACACCCACTATGAAATATTATCAGCCATGAGAAATAAGGAAATACTGCCATTTGCAACAACATGGATGGAACTTGAGGGCATTATGCTAAGTGAGATGAGTCAGACATAGAAAAACAAATATTGTATGATATCACTCACATATGGCATCTATAAAAACTGAAGTCTTAAAAAAATCACTGATCTCCTCTTCTAATCCTGACTTTCCTACCTCTTTCTTATAAGGGCCTTGTGATTATATTGGCCCTACCTGGATAATCAAACATAATCTTACCATCTCAAGATTTTAAATTAATCCATTCTGCAAAGTCCCTTTTGCAAGGTAACATTCACAGATTCTGGGAATTAGAGCATAGGCCTCTTATTGTCCTTTGGGAAGGTCATTTTTCAGTCTAACACAATGATCAATAAATGTGTAAAAATTTTAGTAATAGCAGTCATGGTCTTACTACATCAACCAAAGCAGAGAAAAGATATGCCTAAGTGATCAAAATTAGACTTTCAGGATTTTTTTTTTTTAAGATTTTATTTGTTTATTTGACAGAGACACAGAGAGAGAGGCAACACAAGCAGGGGGAGTGGGAGAGGGAAAAGCAGGCTTCCCACTGAGCAGGGAGCCCGATGCGGGGCTCGATCCCAGAACCCTGGGACCACGACCTGAACCGAAGGCAGACACTTAATGACTGAGCCACCCAGGCGCCCCAGACTTTCAGGATTTTATAAAAACATTTAAATCCTATAGCATTCAAATCTTGTTCTCTCTATCCTACTTAACGAATTAAATGATTTAAACTTAAAAGAGTAATCAGCAATTTTTCAGAGGTTTAAAAACAGTATCGGGACACAACCAATTGCAAATAACTGTAAATGGATGCACTTAACAAACCTTAAAGTCCAATGTCTGATCCTTTTATTGTTTGGATCTTATGTCACTTGTTCTGGCTACTAATATGACTGCTCGGAAGACAGAACCTAGAAAATAGGTGGAGAAAAAGCCTGAATATCAGATTCTGATGCTGCTCAAGGATTTTCTTAAGAGTCCAAAGGAAGCCTATGAATATAATTTTAATATTTGACACTGATTATCACACACACATATACACACACACACATATATGGTTTAATTTATACAAAATGTTTTCATGCACAGTGCTTCTTTCCAACTTCAAAATCAGCCTATGAGTTCAGTTAGGCAACTAGTATGGTCATGGCCATAAAATTGTTCACCAATATAGACTCTTGTAAGTAATAGTCGATCTTAGACTACAAACCCATTTGATGATTCCTACTCAATTTTTAATCAAAGATACTGTGTGACCGTCTAAAAAGTAACCTATTTAGTTCCAAATTCTCTAGATTTACCTTACTGTTTTGCAAATAATAATAAATTGTGAGTGGCTTATACATAAATGCATAATTTGTTTAAAAAATGAAATATATGCATGTTTTAAAAAGCTATCACTGCTTAAGCAATCACTAAGTTTAATATAGAGGGAAATCATGCAGTTATCAATAACACACACACACACATATACACCCAAATTTTATTTATTTACTTAAAATAATGAGGTCCAGAGGCAAAAACATGTTTTTGAATGAAGTACTGACTTCTGACAGAATTTTAAAAAGAACCTAAATGCATTCTCTCCTCTCTTCTATTTTCATCCTACCTTGGATTTCTTTCTCCTTTGGGATTGAATACCTTAGTCTCTCAGTAGTTCAGCCTTCCCCCAGAATTAACCCATGCCTTTTCTTTAATTCTTTTATAACAGTATTATTACTCAGACAATAAATTATCATGTGTCAAGTAGTAAGCAAGCCCTGGATTCCTGGAGATAAAAGATCAATAAAGCAGTCCCTGCCCTTCAAGAATTTATTAGTCACTAGGTACGATCATACATGTACACATGGCTGATTACAATAGAAGACAAATCACAAGTATAATATTGGTAGAAATGTGTAACTGTGTTCTGTCTTAACCATCACAGCATTCGCTCTCTTGATGCTTTGCCCTGTAGTACCTTTGGCAAGAGTTTTGATGAAAGATTTTAGCAAAGGGGTTGAAATTCTTTTTATCAAAATTATTGATATTGACTTGCCCTTAACAGAAGAGGAAAAGGAAGGAGGAAGAGGAAGAGGATGTATAAAGATGGTTTTATTTAATCTGAGGAAATAAATCTTACAAAGTGAAGTTTTAGGTTTCATAGCAGTCCTGTCTTTTGGGGAGGAATTATTTCAGTACTCTTCACATCAGTACTCTTCACATCACATTATTTCAGTACTCTTCACATCACATGATAACTTCACATAAAGTTGCATGTTTGTAGAATCACTGAGATCTGTTTATAATTTTTTAGAACACGCTTCTGTAGAAAAGCACCTGATTCAATAAGGTTAGAGCAGTGGTGCTAAAACCTCACTGTGCATAAGAAGCTTCCAGAATGCTTATCAATAAATACAGACATACTTGTCAGTTAACCATTTTCAAAGAAGCTCAGGAGTATGCCTTTATGATAAGCACTACAATAATTCCAACATGTGGTTCATTTTGAGGAAAACTGTATTGAATATCCACAAAAAACAAATAACTAAAAATTCTCAATCATTCTAGCATTACATATGTCTCCCAACAATCTCTAAAACATTCGGCAAATTTCTCCATCTTTATAGTCACTCAAACACCTTTTATGTCAAAGCCAAAAATGAGTTCCTCAGAAACAACCTTATTGTATTTGACCTAATTTTAAATTCCAAATCCCCTTATTGAGACAAAATGATCCATGGACCCTAATGATAGATTCCTAATTTCCTGGAATTTAGACTTAACAGTCACATAAATATACCCAGTTCTATCTAGAAGGTCTAGTCAATACCAAAACAAGGACATTTTACATTAGGAAGTTCATCTCAGTCTAGAGAAGTTCCTGTCTCCTGGTTGATTATTAATGGCCCTGGCAATCTTTTTTTTTTTTTTCAATTGGCAGAAAAAAATTTTCAATTTTTTCAATTGGGTTGGATTCTCCATGCCATCTTCAGGTTTTTCAATGAATGACATACCATAATCTTCATCCCACGTATTATGTTGCCTAGTTTCAATCATTCATTGACATCTCTCTATGGAGATGTCAATTAATGTTTTTCATTTTTTGTATACATTTAATACACCAACTTTATATTGATAAGAAACTATATTTTAACCTCAAAGGGGGAAAAAAAAGAAAAAATATCATTTACAAAGAGGTAGAAATTTCTTCACAATTATTTCCAAAAGGCAAACTGATAAAACAAGTACTTCGTTAGGAGAAACATGCAAAGAGAGATGGTTGAATAGCTACTATTTTCCAAAATTATTTCCATTTTACCTTAACTTTCATGTGCATTTTAGGGAAGCTAAATTCCCTCTATTTTGTATTAATTGTCACTTACAAAAGAAACTTTATTGTTAGGATAAATTTTATGATAAAAATTTTGCTCCTATTATTTTGCTAATGAGGTTAATATTTTGTTTGATTTTAAGAAGCAGACAAATAGAAATAATACTAAGTGGTATTTCAGTAGGTAATCTTCTAAAATAAAATAAAAAAATGACATAGGGAAAAATTAGCATACAAAGACAAAATTTGAAGAGAAATGCTACCATTTTTCAAAACTTCTTAGTGCAGGGAAATAATCCAATCTAATTATCCTAAAACTATTGTAATTAGAAACAGAAGGCTTGGTTCCTAATATTAAGTTATGAAAACTTGATATGGTTCAGTTTCTCTTCTGAAAATAGACTTCATAAAGTTTATACTGTGGTGAGTTGTGAGGATCACAAGTAAGCCACTGTTTCATGAATTTTATAAGGATAAGTGTCACCTGCCGGGATTGTGAAAGCTTTAACTACCCAGACCCCTCCCCTGGGGATTCTGATTTAGAGTGGCAGGGGTGTGACTCCCATATTTAAATATTAACACAAGGTCCAGTTTGGACAATAGTAACAAGATGTTTGGAATTTTTTTACTGGGAAGTAATAAGCAGGAAGCAGTTAAAGACAGGATTAAGATTTAGTCGGGGGGAAAAAAATAGCAACATGGCCTTAACAGTTATAATATCAAAAGAGTTCCAATCAGGTTTAAAATAATCATTTCTGGCAGCAGCTAGTCCCTCATCTGGACACTGAGGTCCTTTTGTTCCTCATTGCCAGCAAAAACTACAACTGAAGAGTTAGCAGGTCTCATAGCAGGTAGCCTGCAGGACTCTGCTCTAGGCTTTAGCTGCACTTTTTCTGCATTGTCTAGTTCCTCTGTTGTATTGGCTGCTAAACTTTTTTTTTTCTAATAATATCACCCCTGGGCCAAGGCATGTGTTTAGTAAATCCATAGAGAGATTGTCCAATATCTTTGATGTAAATTGTGTATTGTTGTTGGAAAGTCTAAATCAAGTTAGAAAACAAATAAGCAACACAAAGACAGAACGCTTGCATTATTTAAGAGGTTTTTGTTTGCTAGGAGTTAGGCATTTTCCTCCGATTTCAGAATATATTTATTTCAAGGGAGAATTAGTAATTATTATCATCCTGAGTAAATTCAATCAGAAAGATAACAAATAGGAAAGAATTGAAGAAACAGTAGGTAAGGGCATATAGAACCTTCCAGATAGATGACGTGGATGCTGGCAGCTAAATAGTCGACCATCAGATCAGCAAAGAAGATTGGGGCGGTGGGGAGAGAGAAAGGGAGAAGGAGAGATTGATTGAGTCAGATAAAACTCTTCATAGAAATACAGAAATACACATAGCACCAAACAAGGAAACTTATGGAGATTGAAATGTATAGACTATGATGGGTATGCTGCAAGGAGAAAATGTATTTTTGATAATTTGTAGCAAAAGCAACAAAGCCTCCAAAGAATTATTGAATAAATTAAAAGCTTCTGAAACTGTGCTGCAATATTTTGTCATAAATACGCAAGACATGCATGATCACTTACTCTAGGATTTCAAAAGTTTAGAGATTTTAGAAAATGGGTCTCAACATATGTAATACAGAGGAAAATAATTGCGGGTACAACAAACATCAGTAGGGAAGTTATCATGAACACTCACTGGAAATGCTGAGAGATCTTGAATTGTAGCAAAATGAGAGAAGTCATGGGAATGGAAGAGGTGTGGGTCAGAGAAAGTGTTGATGACAAAACCTGTGGTCTTGACACTATGATAGGAAGCTTAGGGCGGGGAGACAGGGTCTGGCATCTGAGAACACTGCTTCTAGTTTGGTAAACTGAGAACCCACACAGAGGGTACATGGAGAAAAGGCATATAGGAGCTGTCGTGAGGAAGCTTTAGTGGATTTTATAGGTTTCTGCCACCATAATCTGTGGATCCACTGACTGGTTAAGATGACAAGAACAAATAGAAATGGTATGTTAATGATCTCTAACTTACACTCTAGAGAGAAGAACACAATTGTTAAAGCTCACCTCATAATTGAATGTGTCAACAATTAGTTGGGAAGTTTAACTTCACTGCTTGGTAAATCTGCCCTTTAGTAACATGATTAAGTGGTTTCCAAATTATTCCCCTTTGCTTAAATTTATAAATAAAAATAAATAAATAATATATGAATTAAAGATCCTTCAGTTCTGGCAACCACACAGCTACCTACCTACTGAGCTAGTGCCCAGGGTGGGGCAGCTTGACTTCAACTAATTTTACTTATATTCCTGTAAGTAAACCTAAACATAAATTATTGTCAAAATATAAAGATGTTAATGGTAAAATTCTGTTTTGAGATGTTCCTGAGCTTGGATTGTGTTATTCATGTACAAGTATCTTCTTCTTCTTTTTTTTTTTTTTTTTTTTTTTGTGATTCAGTAGCTGAGCGCATTTAATCATGTGGTTCTCCATTTCAAGTTAATATTGGAACTACTGATGAAATCTATGTTTCCTTAGAAACCTGTCTGAGACTCAGAAAGTAACATGCATTGTTATGTTTAAATTCAACAACAACAATATAAAGATAGTTTCTTGCAGTTGAGTTCACATCAGGCCCACTACTCTAATTTTTGGTTTGTCTCATAGTTCATCAAATAATTTGGAGGTGTCATGTATTCTCATTGAAACCTTTCTGTACTCACAGAAAATCGCTTCAGTTCCTGTATTTTTGTAAATATTGACATAACTCTGCAAAATCTCTCTTCTTCCCAGAGTAAAATATCTCCACATCTACCCATTTCTGGCAATGTCACTTTACTATCTTTTTTTTTTTTTTTACTCTACTCCAATGTATTTCCTCAAGTGTTTTGTTATTTCTCCTCTATTACTAACAAATATTTTCACAGAGATTTTGTCTTTCTGCTAACAGACATTCTAAAGTTTTTCACATAAAACTTTAGTTTTATTTTCCAATCTAATTATAGGGAGACAATTCTCCATAGACGTCTCACATTTCTTCATGTCTTGCAAGCCAAGGCACTGACTGACTTTGTTCTGGCCTATCTTTTCAAGGATGTTTGTATAGCAAATAGCTTTTTGGAAGAAAGAGATGGTATCTTCCTGTGGAGCAAAGAGAAATTTTCTTTACTGTGCAGCATAATAATGGTAATGTCTCTTTCATGACAAAGGTCAGACAAGCTTATGGACAATTCTAAATAGGTTCCCTAAACTCTGGGTTCTTTTCCTATATTTAAACCCACTCCATGTGCGGGCATCTCACCTGGCACTCACCTGGCTGTCTGTGAGAACTGTAGCTCAGGACGCTCACGCATGATACTCTGCTGATACCACTACTCCTGTGAGTAATAATATTTTTGTCTCTGACCCAGGAGTCTGTGCCTTCTGCCAGCATCCATGAAACTGTGACAAGTTATGCTATTTGCTTGCAAATAGAGTAAACTTTCAAGCCCTTCACAGTTCTTGACACAAACATGCCTTTAAGGTACCATCTCATACCATTCTCGTTTTGACCACTCCAATCATTAAGAATAACCCATGTGCACTGCTTCCATTTCCTCATGAACCACGCACTCTTTTTCTTTTTTATTATGTTATGTTAATCACCATACATTACATCCTTAGTTTTTGATATAGTGTTCCATGATTCATTGTTTGTGCATAACACCCAGTGCTCCATGCAGAACGTGCCCTCCTCAATACCCACCACCAGGCTAACCCATCCTCCCACCCCCCTTCCCTCTAGAACCCTGTTTGTTTTTCAGAGTCCATCGTCTCTCATGGTTCGTCTACCCCTCCGATTTCCCCCGCTTCATTCTTCCCGTCCTGCTATCTTCTTCTTCTTTTTTTTTTTTTTAACATATAATGTATTATCTGTTTCAGAGGTACAGATCTGTGATACAACAGTCTTGCACAATTCACAGTGCTCACCATAGCACGTACCCTCCCCAATGTCTATCACTCTTTAACACAATGAAAACTGAATTCTTCTCATACCATTACTGAAATTTCTTTATCCAATCACACAAAATCATCTTTTCTTATTGAATTTCCTTTATTATTACTGAACACCATCTAATTTCCTTTTATTTTTCTAAGGCATTTGTTATCTCAATCACCATCCCCCTCCCCCTAGAAGCTCTTCAGTTGTGATTCCCTTTAGACTTCTATCAGTTCCTTCTTAGTCACTATCAGAGACCCTCCTTCACTAACATCTCATGAGAAGCTGTACTTCATCTGTTGCAGAATTAGACCATAAAGCTGTTTTTGATCAGTTCTTTTCTGATAATTCATTAGTAGCTTAAAAATCTTTGTCTAAAAACCATACCTCTAAGTTTTCCTTTCTCAAAGTCTCACTTTTACATCTCTAGACCTCCTAATCACTTCTATCTGAATATCCCTGTCTCTAACCCCTCAAACTCAGCATATACAAGTCAAACATCTTTCAGCTCGAACCAAACTTGTGTCTTCTGCAAAGGATGTTATTATTCACCTAAATTCCCTAATTTTAATATCAAGAAAAATATTTTATTCCTCTCCATATATATACTTGTTGTCTTGCTGATACTTATTTTTTAGTTTTAATTGTCAGTTTTATTTTTCCAGTTTTATTGATAAATAATTGATATACATCATACATAACATAATATATGTTTAAGGTCTATCGTATGAAGGCTTGATTTACAGATATTATGAAATGATGGCCACAACAGGTTCAGCTAACCACTGTCTTCTTGTATGTTTACAGTAAAAAGAAAAGAAAGAAGGGGAAAAACAAATTCTTGTGATGAGAACTCTTAGGATTTACTCTCTTAATAACTTTTCTATATTTTATACAGCAGTGTTAGCTGCAGTCACCATGTTGTACCTTGATCCTTCATTATTTTTTTATGTGCTTCCTTGTTTGTGTTCTTTATTTCATTATAATAACTCAGGGCATATTAATCTCATTCTTGGTGTATTACATATATTTCCTAACTGGAGATCCATTTCCTTCTATTTGATGTTTATTAAACCAGTGGTAATTTATTTTCCTAAAATACAACTCCAGTTTTTTTCAAGTTCCAGCTTAAAAAAAAAAAAAGAAAAAAGAAAAAACAGTTTTGCCTTTAGATGATAATCATCAAAAGTGAAAGATCTCCACAATTATATACCAGATTACTTCTCCATTTTCCTCTCTTACCAGTGTTCTAAATACATAGATTCATTCATTTCTTCAACAAAAATTGATTATTATTTATGTTTCAGGCACATTACTAGAACTCAGCACAGATGAATATAACATATTGCCTACATTCAGGTACTAAGGAAAAATAAATATTCAACAGGAAACATTTCAGGGCTGTGTCATAAAAAACATAATGTCCAATGATAAATTCCATTTCCCATATACTTTCTTTTTTTTAATGTTTTATTTATTTATTCATGAGAGTCAGAGAGAGAGAGAGAGAGAGGAAGAAGCAGGCTCCCCACCTAGCAGAGAACCTGATGCGGAACTCGATCCCAGGACCCTGGGATCATGACCTGAGCCGAAGGCAGACGCTTAACCATCTGAGCCACCCAGGCACCCTCCCATATACTTTCTCATGCTATTTTTCTGGTACTTACCACTATTTTTTTTTTCCCCACTTACATGTTTTACTTTTTTTTTTTTTTTAAGCTTCAATGCTTGGCTCTAGTTTTATTTCTGTATGAGTTTTTCCTCCATGACTTGAACTCTATTAATCTCTGTAGCAATTAATATTAGTACCTTTCAATTTAAACTCAACATGACTTATTTCACTGTGTTATTAGTCTTCTCTGGCTTTGGTTCTAATATGTTTATAAGATTTTAAGTATCTTCAGACAAATATTTTACTTAAGATGAGTATTCAACTCCTAGTAAGAAAGAAAAACTTAATTTTTCTTGTTAAACAAAAAAGTAGCAGTAAGGATTTCCTAGAGTAATCAGTTCAAGATTATAAAGGCAGAGATTTCTGTGATTTTCTCATCTCCTTAGCTATGATCTCAAGATGGCTACTTCAACTGTAGCAAATATCTTTTCCTTTTTGGTTAACTAAAGGAAGAAGGGTGGTGACAAAATTAGGAAAAGAAAAAAGGTGAAGAGCAGAAGGATTCGGAAAATATAAATTTAAAAAGTATAGAGATATAAATAAACTTAATGAGCCCAAAGTATATCAGGTAACTAACTCTGGCTACGAGGGAATCTAAAAAATATAAATTGTAACCTGGACATGTTTCTACTCATTATTAAATTGTAGTTCTGTTAATAAGGAAAAGAGGGAAATGGGCATTTGGCATGTCATTAACAGATGTGCCACAGTAAAAGACTATTTCTATCACCAGCTACTCAAATTCACTCAATGTAAGTCACCAAAAGTGTTTTCTGTATTTTCTGCCCTTTGCTGATCTGTTTCAGTAGATATGCCTATAGTTTGCAGAAATGGTGGATCTTTATGACAAATTAATCTTCAAAACTGAGAGAGAGAGAGAAAGAGAGCTCTACTTATAAACAGACTACTGTTAAACTCTACCTTCTTTAGAAAGAGGGGAAGTGACATTATGTTCACACTCCCAGAATTAGAAAAACACAGAAAGCTGACAACTTTGGTTTTAAAACTCCATTCATAACTAAAGCATAACAGGACACGATTTTTCATGTGTTAGAAAAATTCTACTGATGGATGCACCAGTTCTGGAGACAGACTAGTCAAGAAGACATAAATGATTTCAGAGGTACACTTGTGATGTTCTTTGATCCAGGGCCCTGTCTCCATTCAGGAAGGCATTTTTTTTTTTCTTTTTCTCCAATTGATTTGAAAAATGTGAGCTCATAGTGCCAAACAAACAGGATTAGCAACAACATCGTGTGCCAGGAGACATAAAACTTCTCAAGATAAACAAAGACACAAACATTAAAAGACAATGAAATGTGCAAACACATAGAGAATTTCAGTAAAGTGAAAACTGAAAGAATCCCCATACTTGAAATACATAATGTCGGAAATGAGTAATTTATTCAGTAGTTTAACAGAAGACTGAACACTGCAGAAGAAAGGACAAATGAACTTGATACAAGTCAAAAGAAATTATCAAACCATATCAAAGAGAAGAAATAATTATATGTACAAAGTGAACAGAGGTTCTGAGATTTGTGGCACAATATGATGTTCTAACAAAAGTATAGTTCATATATTAGGGGAAAAAAGGAGACAATAGGGCAGAAGCCAGATACTGGTGGAAAATTTTCCAAATCTGATGAGAGATATCAACCCACAGACTGAGGTAGTTTAGGAGCCTCCAATTGAAGTAAATGTAAAGGAAACAATACTGAGGAATATCAGAGTTGAACTATTAAAACTATATAATGATAAAGAGAAAAAGAAAAGAAAAAGAACATGGAAAACAACCAGAAAAATAGTGGCATTTTATTTAGGAGAACAATAAGATTGATGGATGACTTCTCATAAAAGCAATAGAGGCCAGAGGACAATAAAATTACATTTTTAAAGTACTAAAAAATTTTGTAAGGTACTGAAGAAATGTTTTAAACTGTCGCATTGACATTATCATTCAAAAACAAAGGCATAATAAAGATATTTGCAAACAACAGGTAAGAAAATTTGTCTCAAATCACAAGAAATATTAAAAGAACTTCAAGATATTGTCTCTTAAAAGGTTTAAAGCTAAAATGCTAGTTATGCATCCTAAGGTTTATAAGTTACAGATGTAAACTATATGATAGCAATATGAAAATCAAGAAACATAAATGGAATTATGCTCCTAAATATCTTACATTATCGATGTAGTATTATACATTTATTTAAAATAGACAAAGATATAAATAAATAAATAGAATAGGCCTGGATACATATTGTAATCTCTAGAGAAACCACTAAAAAAATAGAAGGATAGCTAAAAAGTCAATAGAGAGGATAAAAGGGAATGCTAATATTCAAAAGAGTACAAGAAATCTTAAAACTATGTTGAATGAAAAATCGGACATAAATGAGTATATCCTATATGATTCCATCTATGTAAAATCTGAGAAAGGTCATATTTAATCTAAGGTGACAGATATCAGACAGTACAGACAATAGTTGCCTGGGAGGCAGTGGGGGGCACCGGAGGGGCTGATTTGTGATCAGAAAGGATAAGATATAAACTTCTGGGGAAATGGAAATAATCCATATCTCAATTTGCATGGTGATTATATGAGTACAAAATTGTCAAAAATCATCAGATTATATACTTAATATCTGTGATTTCATTATATATAACATTTATCTCAAAAATCTAAATAAAGATTTAGATCTTTGCAATTCCTTCATCTGCTATTAGAGGCTATATTACTTTCCCATTGCTGTTGTAAAAATTTAGTGGCTTAAATTTTTTCTCTTTTCTGAAGGTCCTAAGTCTAAAATGATCCACAGGGTTATATGACTCCAAGAGATTCTAGGGAAGGACGCATTTATTTGCCTTTCCCAGCTTCTAGAGGCTCTCCTTATTTTTGGCTCCTATCCCCTTCCTCCAACTTCAAAGCCATCACTCCAATGTCTGTTTCCATCTTCACATCTCCTTTTTATGACTATTACTTTCTTGCCACCCTCTTATAAAGGACCATGTGAATTAACACATTGGACCTCCCCTAGTAATCCAGGAGAATCTCTCACCATCTCAAAGTCTTTAGTTTAATCAATTCTGCAAAATCCCTTTTTGCCATACAAGGCTACATATTCACAGCTTCCAGTGATTAGGATATGGACATCTTTGGGGTGCCTGGGTGGCTCAGTCATTAAGCATCTGCCTTCGGCTCAGGTCATGATCCCAGGGTCCTGGGATTGAGCCGAGCCCCGCATCAGGCTCCCTGCTCCGCGGGAAGCCTGCTTCTCTCTCTCCCACTCCCCCTGCTTGTGTTCCCTCTCTCACTGTGTCTCTCTTTGTCAAATAAATAAATAAAATATTTTTTTAAAAAGAAAAGGATGTGGACATCTTTGAAGTGAGGGTAGAATTGAAGGAGGTAGGAGGTGGTATATGGCATCATTCTGTCTACCACAGAGGCCAAATGTTCAGACTAATGAAATAGATTCCAAGGGTCACTGACATCAACTGGAAAATGGAAACAGCTGTGTGTTAATCAGAACCATAACCAGACTGGTCCAAATATTTGAAAGAGGAACTATCAGCAAAAGTAAAATTTCAATCTTTGTATAAGATTCTCCCCCTGCTGCTGAAAGAGGTATGCCTGGGTGCAGAAATCTCAGGACATGCAGTTTATGAAAAGCCATATGGTAATCTGTACTGCTATACTATGCTGTAATATAGTCACTATACTGTGAAAGCAATATGGTCATCTCTAAAGGATAATTCCTCCTATGCATTCAGTGGAATTACAGCTGTGCACCTTCCTGGTAGTATGCCCTGCATCTAGTTTGGGCTCAGTAAATATTTGACCATGGTCTCAACAAAGAGAATAACTGTATGATATTGTTGCCAATGAAAAGGATTCTTAGTGATCAGCAGAAGACATGGTGCTGTCCTGAGCACCTACTTTACTGCTAGAGGCCTACCAGGTTGGAAAACATGGCAAATGAGTAATAGTTAGTCAAATGCCCAGGTATTTTGCAAAAACCAATGTTGAGTTACTGTGCGCCGGAACTTATTATTTTAAAAACCAGTTTGTTTCTTAATGGAAACCGACCGTTTTTTCCTACTTTTCTTGCTCCCAAATCTATTTTTGACTATGGATACTAATTCCAGAGAGAGTACAGCCCAATTAATTATTAACTTCCAATGACTTTACAAACCCCCTGTTAAAGTTTATACTTTGCAAATCCCATTCTATTAACACTTGGAGTCTGTTAAAACAAACAGAAAGCTTTCATGGTCACCATTTCAATTAAGTTAACCTGACCAATTTAGGACTTACACATTAGCTCCACAAATTAAGCTTTCTATTCCTATGGGTCTTTTACTGAGCTTATTTATTCAGCTTAGGTTTGTGAGAAGAGTTGTCTGTCAGCTAGCTCTTCTTTAAACCCATATGTCTCTTGGAAAATTTTATCTCAGAAGCCTTCATATACATAATTAGTTATTTTCTTTTCAGAAACACAAAGCATCTAGTCATTTTTTTTTTTGCTTTTAATGCAATATATCACTGCCCTAGTTTCTGCAGTGACAGATCTTTAAATCAACTATTAACTGTTTACATCTATGTACGCCCTAAAATTAGTGACATAAATATCCCCAAATTACTAGAGAACAGCTGTTTTAAAGAATATATTTTTCCTTCTCTGTTTCTCTGTTCTTGGCGAACTAAGGATAAATGACTACAAAAACTGCATCTTATATAATTAAACAGGTAACTAATGCATTTAAATTGAGGACAATATTGGACTTAAGGGGTCACTTCTCCAACAGGTGATGAAAAAATAGTTTCTTTTGCTGTTGTTTCAGGCTCATTATGATTGAGAAACCAATTATATTTTCCAGGGCTTACATGTAAAATAATACGAAGCTTAGAGTTTTCTCTCCTACTCTTGGAGAATACTTAGGTTATTTTCCACTAAGAAATAGTTTGCAGGTTGAAGTCAAGTTTTGCAAACAACCCTGAGAGTTTCTTCTGCATAAAAGGAAGTGGATTTCTTAGACTATACTGCAACTTTATGAAAATTTGGCAATCTTTTAGAAGAATTATGGAACTACAATATGGCAGATGCTTGTAAAAGCTCACTTAGGCCATTGACTCTCATCCCCTGGCTTCAACTTTTATCACTTCTAAATCAAATCAGACAGGTAGAAGTTCTATCTAACATTTCAAAGATCTTCAGTGGACATTCTGCATTCTACTGGGATAGTCCAGTCTGATGCCTATAGCCTCACACTCTTCCCACAGAACTGATTTCTTCCGGTTTCGCCGCGATGGAATTAGAGAACAGTGTATCAACATAACACTGTCATGAATGTCTACAACCCAAATAGTTGAATTAGACCTTTATTTGTGTGGCTAAAACTAAATAGCACCTTATTTTTTGGCTTCCTCAAATTAGATCTTCTTTTAGAAACTTAATCAAAATAATGGCTTTCTTTAAGTTTTCCACAATCTTCTTGAGTTTATTCTTTTTTGTTTTGGTTTTTTTTGTTTTTTAAGATTTTATTTATTTATTTGAGAGAGAGCGAGCACAAGAGGGGGGAGCGGGAGAGGGAGAAGCAGACTCCCCGCTGAGCAGGTAGCCCGATGCGGGACTCGATCCCGGGACTCCAGGATCATGACCTGAGCCGAAGGCAGTCGCCCAACCAACTGAGCCACCCAGGCGCCCCGAGTTTATTCTTTTTATAATTCACATATGCTACTTCATCTTGGGCTCTACATATCTGAAACACAAATCAACACCTCTTCTTCCAAATTAGCTCCTCCTCCTGAATTTTTAATTAGTTTTTTATTGTACAATCATCCTTTGTATACATAGGGTCAACCTTTTAGGAATATAGACACTGTATTCTTCCTGGTCCCATCCAATATTTCAATCAGTATCTGTTTTATTGATTAAACTTTTAAACGTGCCTTTATTTACCATCCTCTATTTTATTCTCTCAGGCTGTATTTTTAGGATCATGCTGCTTTGGGTGGATGGGGAGGAAAATACTACCATAGTCTCTTAATGAATATGCATTTTTTGTCTTTTTTTTCCTTTATTGTTTATTAACCTCCATAAGATTAACTTTAATAGAGTACAGCTATGAACATATGTAGAGGATCCCTATAAAATTTATCCTTGGGCCCTTTTGAACATATTGCTTATGTTTGGGGATTTTTCTCTTAATTTTTTCCTTAAGCCTGAAAATTGCTTTTCCATTATCCTCTGCAGCTAGGGCACAGGTCTGTGACTCAAAATCCACAAACCACACTCACTGGTATGAAATTTTGACTCATAAGTAAGAGAAAAAGGGCTCAGATACCAGGCATATTTCAGTTAAGAGAGTATTGGAGATACTTGGGCTTGGCGGCATTAATGATTATAGGGACCTTTCCTGAGACAGAACTGGCACATAGACATGAAAAGCAATGGTAGCAATTAGGTTGACTTCTTGGTCCAGAAAAGGTAACCATGCTACAACTTTACAACTAGTAGTTTCCCCACAGACCTCTTCTGCAGCAAGATTCTGGTTTGTTCCTGGAGACCAACTCAGAGGTTCATCATTTAGCCCCTAAACAATTTTCTGAGCTACGCAGTATATTTTTATAATCACTTTCTCTGGGAAATAAAACAGGAATCTTTGTTTTTCAGAGTAACTCAGAGTAATACATGTGTAATTCCTTGCTTTAAAATCTTTTATATCTCCGTATATTTCTAAACAAAGTTTAAACTGCTAATATTTCCCCATTTTGGCCTCAGAATCTCATTTAGGTAATTGATCTCTCTGTTCCTCTGCAGCAATCACACATGCCAGCCAAAATGTTGTATTCACAGTTCCTTGAAATGACTTTCACCTATTTTTGAATCTTTTTTTGTTTGTTTGCCATTTTTCCTACATTTCCTCAAAAATCCTGACATGTCTCTTTCAAAGACCAAGTGAAGTCCCATCTTTTCTGAGAAGGTGTATGCAAATGGAAGGCTTATTTATCATCTTCTTGTTAGTGCTTACTTCTTACTGTATATTTTTGTATCATTGCTCCAACTACTACATATAATCTAAAAGTACTGAGAGGTTATTTAATCTATTCATTCTGATAGACTACTCTTTCCTTCCTACCAACAGAACACAGCAATGTATTCTGTAAATATTTCCTACGAGATAAAGTAGGTAATGCCTCACCCCTAGTGAGGTCTACTTGCAGAATATATTTGCACAACACACATTTGCTTAGCCCTCTGAAAGGGAGTTACTAAAACAGTACTTATTACTTGAGTTAGATGTTACTCATTAATGCTAATTTATGGCCAGAAAATGATCAGAATAATATAGAATTTGGCTTGTAATTACTCCGAATTCCTGACCAATTTATATTTGTTATGATTCGGCAACATTATCATCTCAACCAATCTCAGTGGCCTGACATAGCAAATGTTTATTTCTCAAATATATATTATTCATTACAGGTAGCCAGAATTTTACTCCATCCAGTAAACAGATCTACAACTCCTTTTTTTGTGATTTTTTTTAACACTTGATCACGAAAGCAGGGAAATGCAGAAATGGAAGAGACATAGCAACATTAATCTGCTTTAGGCCAAAAGAGGCGTATAGCATTTATATGCACAACCCACTGGCCGTGGCCAATCAGATGGCTCCAACATCATAAGAGGTAAGAAATGTTCAGGAACACATGGAATTCTGATGGGTGTTATTTCTTTATGCCATGTAATCTGAAGTTAATCTCCTGAATTTTAAGCCTATCTATTATTTGAGTAACACTGAAAACTAATTTCCTGTTAATTCCAAGAAAGATTAGTTTCCTTCCCTTTTCTATCTCCTCACTTCTCCCACAAACATGCTGCTTTTTACTTTATTTCATATTTTACTCCTACTCTCTATGAATTATCTGCCTTCCACTCATGGTTTATTTAAATCTGAAATGTATTTAACCCCCAAGGCAGTTTTCTTACATTTGGGAAGCACCCTAGATACTTTGGAACTCGTTAGTGTCCCTTTTCCAAATTTCTGTAGCACTTAAGCCACAAAGTTTAAAACTAAATTGTCTTCCCATTGGATATAAATACTATATACGGGACATTCTGTTAGTCCTAAAAGATAAAAACATCGTTATAAGCAATATTATGTAGATAACCAAATCAATAGAGAAATGGACAAAAGAGTCAGACATAAAGAAATCAAATTATTAATTTTATCACTTGTAAAGCTGATACTAGAAGGAGACTAGATTTGCTGACACAAGTAGGCTGACACTCCCTTCCACATTCTGACACTCCCTGTCCGCTTTACTAAATATTCCTACCCAGGACCAGGCAGAGCTCAACAAATATAGAACTTCCATTCAGGGGCAGACTAGTTATTGCAAAGGAGAAAAGAAAGAGACTAACTTGAGAGCAGCCTGCTCCAAGAGAGAGAAAACTATAAAGGGGTTGTGCCACACAGGTTCATGTCTTCTCTCTATATACCAGCCTTTTGCTCTCATGATGAGGATTCAGTAAAAGGCTTTGGAAAAAAATGAATGGCACCTTCAGAACCTTTTACTCCAGGGGAGAAGAAATTTCCTCCCCTCCAGAGAAACATGAGGGTGAAACATGAACATTTCTTCTGTCAATAGAAGGCATCACGAGAGGGCAAAACTGGAGTTGCTCTAGAAGATTTGAAGAGTGTACATTGCCCAGTCATTGGTGTGGAAGTGGGGAAATAAAATCTGTGCTTAAGCAGCAAGACTTCGTTGTTATATTTTCTCTGGGATGGTAGGTTCTTTGTCTTATTCCTTCTATATATCTCTAGCACCAAGAATTGTAAGTTGCATGTATTGGGCACTCAGTAAATACATTTTTCATGAAAGGGAGTAGCAGGCAACTTGTGAGGGTTTTCAATTTGGGACTTAAGAATTAGAATTTTATAGAGATGTGTGCAAATTTTCAAGCAGGGTCTGACATGAACACAATACCATTTTAAGAAGATTAATCAGGCAATGTTTTATACAATGAATTGCATTACCAAGAGTCTTGAGGGAGGGAGTTCAATTAGCAGATAATTACAATAGCCTTAGGATGATCAGATGGTAACTCTGATTAAAGTAGAAGAGGGTGGGTCTGGGAGAGAGTAAAGGACAGTTACGTAAAACCCCACAGAGGAAAACTGGCAGGACTTGATAAATGACTAGAAAAGAGAGTGGGGGAGGGGGGAATAAGACAAAAAAAGATCAACTGATTCATCATTAATTGAGTACTTATCCTGACATAGGATCCTTGGAGGAGTAAATACAAATGTGTGACAGAAGTATTGTTCTTTTAGCAGAATTATGCTATTCATAGGGAAAAACCTCATGGGAAACAAAGATGTCAGACATAGATTATGGGGGTAACAGGTGCAGAGACAGTAGCTAGAAATGTGGAAACAAATGCAGGCCAAACACATTTTCCAACTGAGAGATCAAGAAAGCAAAATAAATCATTGGAGACACTTCATTAGGGGAATGGTCTCAGACTTTTGTGTTGTTTTGAGTCTTACGATCTTTTCTGAAAACATGTATCAACCAATATGAGTCAGTTTTATTTTTGAAATTTATTTCAATCACTCAAATTCTTATATAAATGTGAATATAAAATAATATTAATAAATACATGACCCTTTTATAACATAACCATCATATTTATATTTTTTAAGTCCAGAATAACAACAACTAAGCAAGTATGAATATGTGTGTAGAATATAAAATTTGCAAAAATGTAAATAAAAATAATTCAATAAAGGAGTGTTAAACTCAATCTGGGTAGAATATAGAGAGATGAGATATACTGGCAGCAGCAGGGAGATAGAGTTTTAAAAAAATGGGAAAAAAAATGGAACGCTTGATCAGATTCACTTCCATGCTCAAAAGTCAAAAGGAATGTAAAGTATTTTACTCTCGTTATTTAATGGTATATATAATGATACATAAAGGTTTATTTTCTAATGCAATCTGATAGCCCTCAATGTGTCTAAAACTGGAAACTTCATAATGACAAGATCATGTTTTGTTTTCAGTTTAGAAAATGCTTTGAATACAATATAAGTATTTTTTTTTTATTTAAAAACTAAATGAAGGGGTTATTACAGCCCAGTCTGCACCTTAAAAATGTGTCCACTTTGGCCCTTAGGTTCTTTCATAGAATCCTATAAAGATGGTTTTTTTATTTGTTTGTTTCAAATTTTTCTTAAATTCTAGCTAGTTAACATATAGTGTAATATTGGTTTCAGGAGTAGAATTTATAGTGATTCATCACTTACATATAACACCCAGTGTTCAACACAAGTGTCCTCCTTAATACCCATCACCCATCTAACCCATCCCCCACCCACCTCCCTCAAGCAACCCTCAGTTTGTCCTCTGTAGTTAAGCGTCTCTTATGGTTTGCTTCCCTCTCTCTTCCACCCCATCCCCCATGTTCATTTGCTTCATCTAGATTTCTATAAAGCTGGTTTTCTAAGTGAAAAACTGAGCTGACAGAAGTTTAAGTATTTTACACCATTAAGTCTCATTGGTAGAAAGCAACTTCATGAGGTTAATACTTTTTAAAAATAATCACGAACTGTATTTAATGGGAGAATGACCTAGGCCTTTAGTTTCATCTTGTTTTATAATTATGTATTGATGAAAATACAATAAATGCTAGGCAGTAATCACTTATCTATACAGTCTAGCTATTCCTTTCTTCTGTTAACCAACAGAATCTTAGAATCTTTAGAAATATGAATAGATGCTCTTCCATTTTTTATTACTAAAAAGTATCCACATTAAAAATAGTCCTAGAAATCAATGGACACTTAGCCATGTCATGGGAAGACATATACAAAATATTAATAATAATAATGATGGCATTCTAATTGACAGCTTTTTAAATTAAAAAATATAATAGAGAGAGACAGTATAGGAAAACTGTTGCATCATTAATTAGGAATTTACTTGGGTACACTTTTAAAGGTTTTCTTTTGATTAGGCAGATTAAATTGGCCTATGAGCCTGCATTTATTTCTTTTAGGTCTCTAGCAGAAGTCATTACA
Organism: Neomonachus schauinslandi; assembly: GCF_002201575.2. NCBI lineage: Eukaryota > Metazoa > Chordata > Mammalia > Carnivora > Phocidae > Neomonachus > Neomonachus schauinslandi. The sequence goes on along the minus strand of NC_058403.1, from coordinate 49,152,676 downwards.
TATATTAAACAAGATAGGGCTAAAGGTGATTTTTCTACTCATTAGAGTGAATTTTCTGTTAGGACCATCTCAGTCTTTCTGCAAGTGACAAGAGAGGGTGCTTTCCCATGAGGCTGACTGCAATTTCCTATATGCTGTGATATCTGACAGTAGACATGGACAAGCAGGAAAGGAGATACTCAGCAGGTTTAGAATCATGCTATTCTAAATATATATGCGCTTGGCTTCTTGCATACAGCACACATACATGTATATAGGCCAAGGGCACTTTGACAGCTGCTTTCCAAAGCTGGAGAGCAGGAGTGTTTACTTCAGGCAGTAGCCAACAGGTCCCAACTCTATCTGGGTTTCAGACTATTTTCAGTGAAGAATTGGGTTTGGGGACAGAGTGGGTTGTAGGATGTGTTCCTCCCTTCTGTGATCCAAAGGACACACATGCACACTATCTCCATGTCTAAAGTTTGGGAAATAGGATACATTTTGTAATTTTAAAATTAAGCTAAGTTAAATGCTAATGTTTTAAATTTAAATAGGTACATGACTAGATTTCTAATTATTTGTACTAGGCAGTAGTGTCTTTTCATTATTGTTATTTTAATTATTTTATGGTTATGTATATGAAAAATTACAAAACATTGATTAAAAAACCAACAACATGGGGCACCTGGGTAGCTCAGTCAGTTAAGAGTCTGTCTTCGGCTCAGATCACGATCCCAGAGTCCTGGGATCGAGCCCCAAATCGGGCTCCCTGCTCAGCAGGGACTCTGCTTCTCCCTCTCCCCCTCCCCGTCCCCTGCTCATTCTGTCCCTTACTATCTCTCTCTCTCTCTTTCAAATGAATAAATAAAATCTTTAAAAAACAACAACATAATATTTCATTGTATATATATTATGAAGCCATCAAAAGGAATGATATCTTGCCATTTGCAACGACATGGATGGAACTGGAGGGTATTATGCTGAGCGAAATAAGTCAATCAGAGAAAGACATGTATCATATGATCTCACTGATATGAGGAATTCTTAATCTCAGGAAACAAACTGAGGGTTGCTGGAGCAGTGGGGGGTGGGAGGGATGGGTGGCTGGGTGATAGACATGGGGGAGGGTATGTGCTATGGTGAGCGCTGTGAATTGTGTAAGACTGTTGAATCACAGAGCTGTACCTCTGAAACAAATAATACATTATATGTTAAAAAAAAAAAAGAAGAAGATAGCAGGAAGGGAAAAATGAAGGGGGGGGAATCAGAGGGGGAGATGAACCATGAGAGACTATGGACTCTGAGAAACAAACTGAGGATTCTAGAGGGGAGCGGGGGGGGGAATGGGTTAGCCTGGTGATGGGTATTAAAGAGGGCACGTACTGAATGGAGCACTGGTGTTATACGCAAACAATGAATCATGGAACACTACATCAAAAACTAATGATGTAATGTATGGTGATTAACATAACATAATAAAAAAAAAATACATTGACTGAAAACAAAACCTTGAACAGAACTGTATCCAAATTATTTCAGGATACCCTGGAGGCTGATCCTAGAATTGTGAAAGGTATCCTTTCTTGAGATGGTCTCCACCACTGCTCAGAGTAGAAGTGGGACTCTAAACCTCTACTACTCACAGTTCTTCGCTTTTCCTTGTATCTTTTCTAAAGGCCTTATTCTTCTGTATGTGATGATATAGAGAAATTATATTATTAATTTTACTTCATGATATTACTAAATTTAAAGAAACCCAACTGGGAAACATCAACATCATCTTTAACTTCTCCTATTCTTGTGTCCCCAGGTCATTTTCTCCACCCCATAATCTACCAGTGAAGTTATCAGGTCTCTTTCAAATCATTTGTTATTCCTGCTTCCCATTCCTAATGTTACCACACTCCATTGGGCTGACATTACTTCTCACTTGGATGATTGTCATCACTTCTTAACCAGTTACTCAACCATGATCTTTCCTACGCTTAGCTGCCGGAACTCTCCCTCTAAATCTCTCTCCAGAGCTTTACCAGAGCTCTCTCTCTCTCTCTCTCAAACCTGCTTTGATGCTAAGTTACCTTATTCCCTGCTCAAAAACTTTTCCTAATTGCCTAGCAAATTAAAAATACAAAGTAGATAAAAATTTTCCCTCTCCTCATGGAACTAACACGAGACAGTTTTATAAAAATTAGAGTCATAATAAACATATTTGAAATGTGATATTATTTTTGCCAGGGAAGTTAAGGGACACTATTTGATAGACAAGGTGATAATTGATCTTGGCCATAAAGCATGAATAGGAGTTGAGCAGGTGAAATTGGAAAATAAGGAGAGCAGGAGAATATTCCATATGGAGAAATACTACAAACAAAGGCTAAGTTATTTCAGATTTATTTTAAATTATTTCATAGTAGGTGTTTGGAGAACAATATTTACAGTGGTGTTCATAGAGTGTTTTTCAAAATGTTTTTCCGGGACTATCAGTCCTGCAAGAGATCCCATGAGAGAAAATGGGAGGCTGATGAGATCCATGGTTAATTTAGTATGAAATTCAGCAACTTATGTTTGTCTGTTTTTTGAAACTAATAGTGAGTTAACATATGAAAAGCTCTGGGGGGTCTTTAATTTTCCTTAAAATTTATCCAGAATTTTGCAAATATTTTACCATGGAATCATGCCTCCCCTTTTTAAACAAGACCATTTTTAATATTGCTTTCAGTTAATGTTATGTTAAAATTGCTTTAGGAAATTAGACTGGACAAACAAATAATTCCTGAGGTTCTTGCACTAAGAAAACTATCTTAATGTCATAAAAATGATTCTAAATAACAAAGACATTTTACAGCCTAAAACACTTCATAAGAGCATATATACAATGTAGCCTGATATAGACTGTTCTATATTAAGGACATAGACTTTTCTATTGACTCTTATTTTAACTTTTGTAGATGAAATTTTGCAGCATGAATTACAAACTAAGACATTCTCTTTTCCAGCTTAGAAAGAGATGGAGTTGCAAAAAGGCATAGTCAAAGGTGGGAAGTATTGCTCACTGTAACTGACATTAACTGATATTAATTCATTACCTCTGTTGGTAAATTTTAAGTAAAAAAGAGAATTATTACCATCTTTATTGTACATAGCAGAAAGTAGTTCATGACTGCATTGTTTCAATTGTCCAGCTGGGTGTCATTTTGTACAGAGAGGTCAAAATTAAGTAATCCTCTATCATCCTGCATTCACATTGGTTAAGGACCTACTTGGAAATTATCCCCTTCCACCACTTAGTTACTATCAAATAAATTTTTACATTATCCTAAATTCCTTTCCATTTCCAGAGACAGATAACACTTGGGAAAATTCTACTAGATTTACACACGTAGATATAATCTATGTTCTAGTATAAGTTATCTAACATCATTAATAGTTCTTTAGCTGAGAAACATGGGTAATCATAACTACCCCTGTGGAGTTTAGTGTAGAGTAAGTTAAATAAGATATGGAAAGTGCTTGGCATGGTCACTGTAACATAATCACTCAGTATTTATAAATTATGGGGGCACCTGAGTGGCTTAGTCGGTTAAGCGTCTGACTCTTGATTTCAGCTCAGGTCATGACATCAGGGTTGTGAGATCAGGCCTGCATTGGGCTCTGCAGCTCAGCAGGGAGTCTGCTTGAAGATTCTCTCCCTCTGCCCCCTGCCAACTCATGTGCATGCGCTCTCTCTCTCTGAAATAAATAAATCATACATATATATATGTAAATTATGGTGCTGATCACAATCATGACATTGATACCCTTACTAAAGTACTATTAAGTGAACAGCATTTATAAATACTTATATTCCTAACTGTTTGACTTGTAAATAAATAAGGTGGGTAAGTAAAGTTCTCACAGGAAAGACACTTGGTCTAGTTAATGCACTTAATTTTAATCTGTGCAATTATATACATCAATTACATGAGGAAGCTTCTTAAACATAATTCTCTTAATTATAAATGTTACTTATTTAGCAGTATTATTTGGTGTCATTTAACTTGTCTGGGTTATAGCTCCTTAGTATATCTTGAGTCAAAATCCTTGCATTATGGGTAGATTTTCCCTGGATTTTGTTAGACATATATCACGCAGAAAAAGTAGATGAAAGCACAAGACAAAAACAAAGACAAGATGGAGAAGAAGATGAGAAGATGGCAAGGCCAAACGAATATACCTCTACTTTCATGAGCAACAGAGGTTTATTTTATTTTCTTCTCTCAATTCAGATCTTTACAGTCCTTGGTGATTTACAAAGATTAAAGTCTCAGGGAAGGAGAAGAAAAAGCCCTTAGCTTTGAGATATATTTCCTAACTGCCAATATCCTTCTTGCAATGTTCTTTTTGCAGGGCACACCCAATTATTTGGTAAAACCTCCATTATCTGTTTATTTTGAAATGTTGACATTTTAAGTCATTCCTAGAGCATGGTAAAGAAAGCCTATAGAAATTATGATGGAGGCAGGCACACTACTACTGCAAAACAGAGGAATACAAAGAAATTCCTTTCCTGGCAAAGGAAGAAAATCTGCATGAAATAAATACAGACTTTAATGAATATGAGATATGTAAGCAATATTCTTGTTTAATTCAGAGAAGATAAACTTGAACTCAGTGTTTATTCTCTGGATAATTAGAGAATATACATGTTGGACTGAGGGTCATAGCTGTCCTTTACATTACAATTTTCCTAGCTTTCATGTTCATTCAATCCTTTGGTTCTATTCCGAAATCTTTTCACCATAGCTAAATAATTTAACGATAGAGTGCCATACCCCAGGATGGTCCTGGAAGGGTTATTCCTCTCTCAGAAAAAATTACCCTTTCTCTCTAGTTTGAATGTTGAAAGAGTAAAATCCTTGAGATGTGGATGGTGTATCCTGCTTTGTTGAGGATAGAAGTAGGAGAGAATAAAGATAATTTTAAAAGACAGTCACAAATTAATAGAAGAGTCTCTTAACATGTAAGAGCATGGTTTAGTCATCCCTAGGACTGGAGTTATTCTGTCCCTCCTAGAAATTTGGTTAAGTTGAATCCGTAACTGTCTCCTTTATTTTTAAGTTAGTTTAAATTGCCACATAAAATGTCTTGAATAATAGAATGATGGTAAAATGACTAGCAATTTTATGGTATATACTGAAGCTTCTGCAGCTTTTTTTTTATTTTATAATTGTGCCTTGATATCTTTATTTACTATAATTTTAACATATTTAGGAAAACAACTTATTCCCCTCATTAAAAGGAAGTATCCTTCAGTTGTCATCTGATTCATCTAGAATATTAAATTTTAACCTCCTTTATTTTTTATTATAACTGAGTTTTCTTCATTGGTACTATTCAACATATTGTTTAAATGATAATAAATTATTTATTGGAAAAACAGTTAAAATACACCGAATAGTTTTATGATATGGTACCTATAAAATACTTTCTCCTCTGAATATATTATACATGTTCAAATAAATAGCAAACATAATATTTCTCAAACAAGGAGTATTTTAGCTCTGAGATAGTACACGTGATTCTCCAGTTGCCATGCTAACTAGTTTTTATTTTACAAAAGCACAGATGTATGAAACAAGAAAAAATAGACAAGAAAAGGCAATTTTTCCAGAAATGGTACATTTTTTTTTAATCCAAACATTGAATTTTTCTTCTTTGATTCAAAAGCCCAGCCTCAGATTTGACTTGACTTTGCTTCAGAATATGTACTTTTTATACCTATAAAACATTTCTAATCCAAGTAAAAAAGTGTTGAATTATGCCTAATCTCTTGGTTGCACAATTGCATGTGGAATATTTTCAAGCAAGTACAATTTTATAAATCCTCAATCATTATTTGATGTCTCTTTCTTAACTCCCTAGAAATTAAGAGTCCTCAGAGTTCTCAATAGTAAAACACCTCATGGGAGTCAATAGCAAATACTTCTTTTTAAATAGATCCTAAGTTAAAGGTAGTTGAAAGGCATTTTCCTAACAATCTGTCCAATTGCTGACAAGGACAATCTTGCTCCTCACTGGGTCTTTCTATGTAAAATTCCATGCCACTGATCAAGTCTGTGGAAAAGTAGAGGGATACATTATTATCTCTTTTTCCAGTTCTGACCCCTAAATTTTCTCATCTTCAAATTTCAAAGTTCATCTGATACCCTTCCTTCCAGGGAAGCCATTGTCCAATCTGCCAAAAGCCCATGTGGTGATGGAGTACTCTGAAATGTTTAATTTGAGAATGTGATTAAAAATTAAGTAAAATAAACAGTGAATGTCTTTTCACCACATCTTGAAATTAAATAGTCTGAAATTAAATCACAGAATTAATAACTGCTTTATATATATGATATATAGTACATAGCTTTAAAGGGGAAAAAGATGTTGTGGGAAATAGGACCTGATCTACAGAATGAGTCACAGTAGAATTTCAGCATGCTAATTCCATTATCTCTTGCATTTGCTTTTTAAAATTTGCCTCTCCTTTGGGAGTCTGGGTGGCTCAGTTGGTTAAGTGTCTGCCTTCAGCTCAGGTCATGATCCCAGGGTCTTGGGATCAAGTCCTGCATAGGGCTCCCTGCTCAGTGGAGAGTCTTCTTCTCCCTCTACCCCTCCCCCCTGCTCTCTCTTTCTCTCTCTCTCTCAAATAAATATATACAATCTTTAATAAATAAATAAAATCTGCCTCTTCACCTGCTAGGAACATGGACAAAATTCCAAGTATTCCTTACAGTTTGTAATTCAAAAGGTGGTTCATGGACCAGAAGCCTCAACATCACCTGGGAACTCTTCAGAAATGCATAATCTTAGGCCCTATTCCAGGCCTACACATTCTGAATCTGTACTTTAGCAAATCTGCATTTTACCAAAATACTCAGGTGATTTTTATACACGTTCAAGTATGCAAAGCACTGCCCTACAGAAGATGTAGATATTTATCACTTGTCACCTTTTTCTGCCTAGATCCCCAAATGATCACAACAAAACATCCAACAGCTCAAAAGTTCACCTCCATGTATTTATTCCACATGAGCCAATGTGGTTTGGGATGAAAAATGTGAACAAGCACATTAAACTCCTATATGGGCACAGAGCTCAGTGCTGTCACATACACTTCTTCATCTAATCTTTGTATCAATCTCTGATAGGTGATTGGACCTACCCTGTTATTATTATTGTCGTTGCTGCTGTTAGTATTTACCTTTATGTAATACTAATGAAAAGGATGCTTAAAAAAGTCAAGTAAAACCAAATAGCTTTCCCAGTATTATACAATTAGTAAATACTGCACTATTTTATTAGGATTATTGAATTGCTTTCTAACTGATCTCACTGAGTGCAATCTTATCCTTCACACGGCTACGGAACTGAAAATCTCATATGCAAATTTAATTCTACCAGTTACCTACTTAAAATCCTTTGATAGGCTCCCATATGATTTGGGAGAAACTCTTTCTGACTTTTCCTTGCGTATCTTTCTTTCTATATGGGTTACTATCATAATTTTAGACTTTTTCCAAACTAAATGATTTCTTTCTCTCATAACTTGTTTAAATGTGCTCTTCCTGTTACTAAAACATTCTCCTTCCCTTTATTCATATGCTCAACTAAAATTCTTTTTTTAAAACCCGTTTCATCACATTCTTTAAGAAGCCCTCCCAGACATCACAATCTAACATTAATGCATCCTGCATCTGACTTCTCAGCCCTGATCCCATGCTATTAGGATAATTTCATTCCTGTCAGCCTTACCTTTGGAACTACAAGCTTTTGAGAACAAGAAATATATTTTATTTCTTTTTTTTTTCTGCACCAGTTTTTAACAGAGAACTTGGCATACAACAAAGCCTTAATGAATGTTTACTGAATGAACTAAGGTAATGTAAAAATTTCTTAGAACTAGATGGATCTGAAAGATCAATATTTAAATCAAATAATAATATTCCAGAAAAAAAAATGGATTTGGTTCTCATTCTCAAGTACTATGCTTTTGTCTTCTGCCTTCTTATCACCTTCCTGATACCCATGAGTGTGATAATAAATGTCAGAGGGAGAATCAAAAGTAACCAGGTGGACCCTCCTCTTGATAATAGCTGGAATAGAGGTACTAGGTATTTCCAGTCAATGAAACGGTGTTTGGTTTCCATACATATAAAATAACAACAATTAGGTTTTATTGAATTTTGATATGTGATAAGCACATTGTTGCTACTTTGTAGTTATCTAGTTAATCTTAATTTTAAAAACCTCCGAGGTTTATATTATCACCCCATTTCATAGATTAGTAAATTGAAATTTAGAGAGGTTATTGTGTTGCCCAAGAACACACAGGCTGAAAATGGCAGAACCCAAGGCTCAAACACATCTTTCTCTGATTCCAATGTGACTTTAACAGGATACAGAAGCTCTCCATTCTTCTGCATCATCCCTTTAACCCAGGGTAAGCACTAGAGGATCAACAAGGTTCCTCTAGAAATGTATTCCTGGAACCATGCTTTAGACAGGAGTGGGTCTCTCCTTTTGCAGGCTTTCTGAGCTGATAATTTATACTGACTCTGATTGTGCTGGGTTTCAGGGGAGAGAATCAGGCTTTCCAACACAAATGTAAAGATATTCTTTGTATGATCTTCACCGACTCCTTCAACTAGAAGGAGTCTCTTGTTCGTATATTCAGTTCTATTTAACTTCTGTTCAGGTTCTATTTAAGCATTTTGGTAACTGATCTCTAAATTTTCACTGATAACACACTGCTTCCCATTTAAATGGGCTACTTTTTAGAGAATCTGGAACATATCCTTGACTTTTTGATTTGAGGTCTTTGGAAGTTCAGGGAATCCTACCTCCCACTCCCAGTTTTTCTACCTGTAGTCATTTTTGCTCTTTCCAGCAAGTAGAGTGTAATGTTCATGAAGATTATGACTGGTGTGCTGGGAGTTCATTATTACACCAAAGTGAGCCACAACGAATAGTCCATGTGGCACAATTTTTTTTAATAATATAAATCTAACTGTACTGCTAAGGTATTAAAGACCTATAAAATGTTGAAGCCATTTAATTATTTTAACATATTCTGTTACTTAATATTCCCTTAGATTTCACATGTTAAGTTTTAGTCTACAATGAATTTTAGAGCCAACTTTAAAACTCTCAAAATAGAATTTTAATGGAAATGCTAAGATATTCTCAAGTATAGCTGCATAAAAGCTGCAGGTTTTTTTTTAAACCATTTCCATCATGGTTTAAAACATATGGCAGGTCTTTTTTGGAAGTTTTCTGATGGTATGTAGAATTTGTAGTTACAAATATTCTACCATTTAAATAAGCTCACTCAACTTCACCTTTCTGAATTAGCAGAACTTAACTATTCATTGTCAACTGATTCATGAATATAGAACCAAGCTTCATTTGGAACATATGGCCTAAAGATAATAAATTTAAATGCCTGATGTAAAGTAAATTAGAATTGGGATTGTAATGCTGATAGCTTTTTCTACAAGACTCTTATAACATCTGTCCAGAAACTTTAATTTTTTTTCAGATGTTTTTCACACATGTTGCTTCAAATCTCTATGTGTATATTGTAACTTTCCTTCAAGAGAATAATTAGAAAAGTTGGTTATTATTTAAGAATAAAATAGCATATGTGTGACAAAATAAAAGAGTATAATCTTATCACTTTTAGAAGAGCCTTAAATTTTACCAATAGGAAAAAAAAAAACAATATTAGGAGGAAAACCTAAATTATGTGTTGAGATTTGAGGAGATAAATGCCTCTACATGAATTTTTATGTCAAAAGCAATCACTATATCACATATAATACCCTTCCTATCTAAGTTTCCCATGCATGATAGGAATTAGAATTTGGAAGCTGGATTTACCATCATCTCCTGCCAGTATGGTTATTTCTACCAATGAGAGGTACTCTCAAAATATTTGGGTAATGGAAGAAAAACAGAAGTAATTATTTTTCAGCCAACAGCTATGAACAGGCACATGGCTTTGGCAGATGTCAATTGTGAGTGTTTGCCAGCCACTTCCATGTGCCCTCCTGAGAGTCATCCACTTTGTTGTTGTAAGCCACTGAGAACATGAGTGGCAATTTTCTATAATTTCTACACTCCCCAGTTTTGTGAAATCTATCAGGAGCTTTCTGATCTTCACTGTCCTAACTCTTCCAACAATTAGGCAAACCTCTGATTTCCAGTGTTAAATCCATTCCTATTTGAAATACTTCTGGTAGTTTCTATATTCATGATTTAACTAACTGATACATCTGTAAGAACTTGTGATTTGCTTGAAGAGATCAAACTAGAATTTTGTCATTTGTGACTATTAATATAGATATACAAATGTAACCAACTACGAGGTTGGTTGTAAGGGAAAGTCCTTAGAATTTGAGAGGAAGCTCTTGTTTCTGTGTAACTTCGGCCTGTTTTGATCTGGGGTCACTGTTAGCTATCAGGTTGTCAACAATTGGGTAGAAGAGTTGGCCACAGAATGGAGGAGAACAAGAACAAAGTGAAATCCACCAGGCACCACTGTGTCTCTCTGCCATCTGTATGACCACAGTAAGACAGTTGAAGGGTAATGTTGTTAGCTCACTTTCACTTCTCAGATCTCCCATATGTTACTCTGGGCCAGGTCTAACCAGGAACCCAACAGGTAAAGGGATCTCAGGCACTGGAGCTCCTTATTTAACCAAGTGGCCTGTAGAAAAATGTGGTACACATGAGTAGGAGTTAACCCAATGAGGATTTCGGGAAGAGGAGAAACAGAAGCTAAAGGCAGAGAGATCAGATGTTGTATCCAATGTTATAATTAATTATGCAATATAAAATAAACCCTTGCTTATATGCAACTTTTGATCAAAACTGTTATTTCCTAGTTTGGTTTTATGAGAAATGGGTTAAGAATTAAAAGCAGAATTTAAGCACCTCACATAAAATCTAAAAATGAAAAGAAATTCTAAAATAAAACAAAAAGTAAAAGAAAAAAGAAACAAATCAGTATCACAAACTAGATAATAAAGGAAAATCTATACTTGTAGGTTTTTTGTTGTTGTTTTTGTTTTGTTTTTTTAAATTTTATTTTACTATGTTATGTTAATCACCATACATTGCATCATTAGTTTTTTTTCTTCTTTTTTTAAAAAATTTTTTATTGTTATGTTAAGCACCATACATTACATCATTAGTTTTAGATGTAGTGTACCATGATTCATTGTTTGCATATAACACCCAGTGCTCCATGCAGAACGTGCCGTCTTTAATACCCATCACCAGGCTAACCCATCCCCCACCTCCCCTCTAGAATCCTCAGTTTGTTTCTCAGAGTCCATAGTCTCTCATGGTTTGTTTTTAATGGGCACAGCATATTAAAGGAACAGCTTGAGAGATAAGAAATGGTAAGAGAGAGAGAGCTGGCAATGCAGACCTAAATTGGGCATATTTCATGAAAAGTTTAAGTTTAGGTATTCCTGGATTAGTTCTCAGAATCTCTGACCCATTTGCCTTCATCTGGACAATTTTATTGTTGTTTGAGGCCATGAAATAATTCACAGATACACACCCTTGCATAGGATTCTTATGCATGGTGGAACAAATCCTTATGTTACATGACTTACATAGTTTGAATCTTCAGAAAGTCCAAAAGATAAAAGAGACTATTAAGTATTTATTTAATACTAAGTCCAACTGATAAATAAATGATCAAAGATTTTCTTCTTTTAATTATTTTTTTTCTCCTCTCTTTCTCTTTTTCTTGTTCTCTCTTGCTCAAATACCATTTGGCTACTGTTTTTAGGACTTAAAATGACATAGACAATTTTTTATTAAAATATTTATTTTTATTATTTATTATTTATGAGGAAGTGAGACTGTTAAAGCATCACTTTTGTACTTAAATATTAAGCCACAAGTGAAAGAAACCAGCCCTTGAAAGAAAGAAAAAATAGACAGCTATCTTGTAAAATCAGGGCTTTGATTCAGGCTAGAAGATACTATATCATTTGGATTTTATCCAGTCTTGATGAAAACATCAGTGAGAAATCTCAATACCATATGTTTTGTCTCATTTAATCAATGAAGTTGAACCAAAAGAAAATCAATAAAACATCATAGAAAAGTAGTTAGTATAAACTTTTAAATTTAAATTGTTAACATAGCAGTAGTAGTATCAGATCTCCTTTTTATTTTTTTTCTCTTTTCAGGAAGTATAAAAATGAGGTAATTACAATTTATAGACCTCATGAATATTTCTCAAATTAGCTGTGGATTATTATGAGAAAGAGCAAGAAAATATCATTTGTTCATATTTATTTTTTGATGAAGTGAAATTATCCCTTTTTCTTTTTGCCTTTGTTCCACAGATCTGCACATTACTGTAAGTAGACACTCTCATACCAACTTTTCTTCAGCAATATGTTAAAATTTAGAAGGATCCAATACATTCAATGAACTATTTATTCTTTAATAATAGTGAGAAGAGAAGCCCTCCATGTAACTCCTCTGGCTCTTTGTGCTTAATCGATTTCTATTCTTAGTGTACATTATGCCCCTATGGAAAAGATACATGACACAGGGGGTACCTAACAGATACCAAAATATTTTTTAAGGATTTTATTTATTTATTTGAGGGAGAGAGAGCACAGAAGGATAGTGAGAGGGAGAAGCAGACTCACCACTGAGCAGAGAGCCTGATGGAGGGCTAGATCCCAGGACCCTAAGATCATGACATGAGCCCAAGGCAGATGCTTAACCAACTGAGCCATCCAGGTGCCCTGATACCAAAATATTTTTAAGTCAGAATGAATAGAATAGTTACACATACAACGGGTCACAGCCTCCCAGTAAAGTATGAGTCAGAAACTCCTTCTCTTTCATATAAATCTATGGAGTGTTTTTCAATATGGGTTTATGGTAATCTCAATCTCTGCTCAAATATTATCAAGAATATTTAATAAGACAATCCAATAAGATCAAAATAAGTTCTGGGTAAATGGACACAATTAAAATAGTATTGCTACATTATTTTAAGTTCACTTCAGAAGAACGCTTTCAATATTATTTTTATGTAGATAATGTACATAATTACCATGAGACATAATCTCTATTGGGAACTTCAGTCAAGTCACATTTGACTAAACATTTAAATTTTATCTAAGACATATATATTGAGTGCCCAATGTGTACCATGTACTTTTCTAAGTGCTTGGGGTAAACAGTGAATGAAATAAATTTAAAAAATCTCTGCCTTATAATCTTGCATTCTAAATATACTAAAATATTTTCATCTAGATTTTTTTAACCTCAAATTCAATATAATTAAAATCAAATTAGTCATCTTCAATAAAGGTATTACTGTTCTTATCTTTCATATTTTTGCCAACATGATAAGCATCTGAACTGAATTTCTAATCTTTTCTACACCTTCTTTTGCAATTAGTTTCCAATTCTGTCACTTATCATTTATAATTGTTTTCACATCCATCTTAGTAAATGGTGTTCCTTTTCCCTCTTATCCATTCCTCTGTTATATCAGTCATTAATTTATTGAATGAACATGTATTAAACATTTATATTATGTGTTAGATATCATGCCTGAACTATCACAATACTTTTCTAATGGACTTCCTTATCTCTGAAATCTTAACTAATCTATTGGACACATTATTGCAGGATAAGCTTTTTTCTTTTATTTTTATTTATTTTTTAAGGTAAGTTATTTCTTTTAAAACTAGTTTTATCAATGTCAATTTTCTTTCCATCCATTATCAATGACACCCATGTGCCAGCAGGATAAAGTTCATAGTTGTTTAATGAAAGCAACATCTTGACATTTTCTTGTCCCAATGCCTGTTTTAACTTTATTACTTTCTTCTTATAGCAACCTTTATTCTAGTAGGATGGCCTCCTTTATCAGTCCTCATATACGCCTTTCTGGTTTTTTCCTTTGCATTTTTTTTCTACTGTAAAAATGCTTTTCCTACTTCTCCCAAAACCAAGCTTAAACTCTACATCCTCCCTGAAGCCTTTCCTAACCACTTCAACAGTCTGAATTGTCCTTCTATTACATTTTAATTATCACTTAGAACCTTTACTTTATACTTAATCTTTAGATTTCTATTTGTAAACTTGCCTTCCAGTTTCATGCACATCTAATAGATAGATTACTATTGATTTATACTGTACCTTATTCCTAAATGAGATCGACTGACAAAGAATATACATCAGATGATAATCAAAATGAATAAAAAATATTCGACGAAAAATTTGGCATTCATGTAAATACATGTTGAATAAAGGAGATAAGGTTAAAAATCTATATTTGAACAAGAATATGTCAATCAATTGCCACAAATTTGTCTGTGAAATCCAAGCAGCCAAAAGAAAGAGAGTTTCATGATTGGTTACATGGTTCACAGTATCTGAATATAATAACAAATACTGTTGAGTATAACTACTCTGTTTTTGAAACCAGAGGAATCATCCCTAGGTATTCTTATAGCACAGTATGTATGTGGTGAATGATATCCTCAATCATGTAAAATACAGGAATTAGTTACTTAGGGGCTTTTTTTTTTTTTTTCACAAGAGTTGTTCAAACTAAGATAGTGAGACCTGGTCAAAAGAGATCTCAGTAAATAATATTACATTTGGATTACAGTGAATCTCTTTTACATATGCAGCTCCTACATAGCATGTATGGTCCTAATAAGAACTTTAGACTGCTATAGGAGATAATAGAATACATATTACTCATAATTCTGTAATTTAAGGGATTTCCAATAAGAATTTGGTGGAGATCAATTTAATCCTACATGCTGTCAGTAGAATTTAACCATATGTAAAATGTGACAGTACTTTAATCTAAAAAAGGAACTCTTAATTGGAGAGAAATGGTGTGAATGAAATCCGTTTGAAATCCCATTGTGTGATGACTACATTTTGCAATAAATAGAAATATAATTTGAAATTAAATTTAAAACTTTATTAGAGTTTATTTTAAATAAAGTTTCAAAAATTGTAGTTTGGACAGATTCCTCATGGTTCCCCTCTCTGTTTACCTGGATGTGACATGAGTCTTCTTCGTTAGTACTTAAATACCAATAACAGCAATACTTCATTTATTTTTTTTAAAGATTTTATTTATTTATTTGACACATAGAGACATAGCAAGAGAGGTAACACAAGCAGGGGGAGTGGGAGAGGGAGAAGCAGGCTTCCCGCCGAGCAGGGAGCCCAACGTGGGGCTCCATCCCAGGACTCTGGGATCATGACCAGAGCTGAAGGCAGCCGCTTAACGACTGAGCCACCCAGGTGCCCCTTAATAACAGCAATACTTCAGATCTAAAAGACTGAGTAGAAACTCAAGCATACTAACAAAATTGAGAATTGGAAGGAGATGAGAAATTTAAGTACTATATATTGTTTTGTTTGTCAAGTTGAGAACTATAGTAGCTATCAGCACTTTCAGAGTTTAGATAGCAGGATAAAAACAAAACAAAAACTTAAAAGCAATTATTCTTTTCCAGCTGCAGGCAGGGTGGGGCAGGGAGGATATGATTAAAGAAAGTTGACCTGTAGGGAAAGTGAGAAAAGAAGGAAAACAGGAAACAAGCCTTAAAAGAAAAAAAGTAAAAAACAAAAAGCTTACAGACAGGTAGGAGATATGATTTAATAAAAAATGTATCTATTAAAAGGAAAACATTTGAAATGTGTTTTTTAAAAATATATGAAATTATAAGAAATTTACCAGAACCAAATTGTCTTAAGAAGTTCGAATGTAAATACTGTTCAAAGATAAAATAAACAAATACAAAAAGCAAACTAAAATCCTGGGTCAAGATATTAAATCATACACATTTAGAAATCGTTATAAAAAACATCAAATCAGACAAATGAAGTAACTTTTTAATTGCCAAAGGGGACAATACAATAAAAATATATAAACACAATGAACTTTATGCAACAAAGAAGCAATAAAATATATAAAGAAAGTTTTATAAAAAATGTAAAGACAAATTTAAAGCAAAATTATAATGAAAGGTTAGCAAACCACTGACTTTTTTTTTAAAGATTTTATTTATTTATTTGACAGAGAGAGACACAGTGAGAGAGGAAACACAAGCAGGGGGAGCGGGAGAGGGAGAAGCAGACTCCCCGCGGAGCAGGGAGCCCTATGAGGGGCTTGATCCCAGGACCCTGGGAT
Organism: Neomonachus schauinslandi; assembly: GCF_002201575.2. Taxonomy (NCBI): domain Eukaryota; kingdom Metazoa; phylum Chordata; class Mammalia; order Carnivora; family Phocidae; genus Neomonachus; species Neomonachus schauinslandi. The sequence continues at coordinate 49,136,463 of NC_058403.1, read as the reverse complement.
CATGACCTGGGCCGAAGGCAGACGCTTAACGACTGAGCCAACCAGGCACCCCTCCACTGACATTTTTTACATCAAAGAGAAAATTAGACAATCTTGACGATACACATATAAAGAAGGGTGGGGAGTGGGATGCTTATTTAAGATAGAATAGGGGTCCCTGGGTGGCTCAGTCAGTTAAGCGTGGGACTCCTGATTTCAGCTCAGGTCATGATCTCAAGCTTGTGAGATCAAGCCCCCAAGTCAGGCTCCCCGCTTAGAGGGGAGTCTACTTCTCTCCCTCTCCCTTTGCCCCTCCCCCTGCTTGGGCAGGAGCAGGCTCTTGCGGTCTCTCTCTCTCTCTCTCTACAATAAATAAATAAAATTTTAAGATAGAATAGGTGTGTGTTCTACCTATTAGACAATTTAAAAAATAAATAACACTAAGCTGATTTTTTCTAAGTTAACTCAGAATGTCCCTCTGTCATAAGAGGAATGTGGAAAGGGCTGTGTCAAAATCACCTCATCAAATTGGTTTGTACCTAGAGATGTCTGAGGTGAGTCTGATATTTTGCCTTAGTATTTATAGGCAGTCTCCGTTTTTTCACATGGATTTGTGTCAGATTTTTTTCTTTATCCTTAAAATTCAATGTTTTTACTACAGTGTCTGGTAGTTTGTTAACAATAATTTTATTTAGATATTCATTCATTTTAATGAAGTGTTCTTTCATATCTTCAGATACTTTCTCTGATTTATTTGCTAGTTCATTTCTGCAGTTACATCTGTTACTAATCTGATGGATCAACCTCATCCATCCTCCATGCAAATCATCTTATTTTTCATTAATTTGTCTCTTTTTCAGTGTCTTCAATTCCAGCAGTTTTCCACTTGGTTTTCTACATTATTTATCATGAGTTTTGCTGCTAGCAGTGTTGATATATTTGTCTTTTAAGTGAATTCTGAAACTCTCCAATTCCCCTTTTATCTCTTATTTTATAGAATTCATTAAAAATTTGCTTGAGAATTCAGCCATACAAATGTATCTTCTTTTCCTAGGGTGTCTCCTTCAAAATTGTATTTTCTATCATTTGCATATTACAAATATTTCCATAGTCATATATATATATATATATATATATATATACACACACACACATAGTCATATATATGTATAAACACACACATATATGTACATTTTTTCTCCTGTTAACATTTGTAATATTCACCAAATATTAGTTTAGATAGATTCCTCATGATTCCCCTCTCTGTTTACTTGGGTGTGATATGAGTCTTCTTTGTACTTACTATAAAGGAGTACTTGAATGCCAGTGATTTCTCAAGATCTGTTCAGCCATGCAATTGCTTACAGCAAGCATTAAATGACTGGGTTTGAAAGGTAGCAACAGATGGGAAAATTTGTCTCGTTATGCACTTTTTTTTTTCTGTGTTAAAATCTCTATATTATGGGACACCTTTGCTAAATTGACTGTATATCTCATTACTAGGGAAGAAGTTATCTTTTAGATGTATGTTTGTTCATCGTTTTAGGGTGTGTCAGCCTCTAATGGGAGGTTAAGTTTGGAAGGGCTCATAATTTGTAGGATTTGCATTTGGTTTCCCACCCTGAAATACAAGTATAATATAAGAGAAATATAGAGACACAAGGTTGCAATATGACACCAACTTTAAAAATAAGGATGAATTAAAGTTGGAAAGCAATCCATTAAAAATAATTAGCATTAATCACAAAAAATGTAACATTATAAAGCAATGGCAAAAGGCTGGATTTTGCAATATATGTATATATAATAAAACAGTTAAAAAATATGGAGTCAAGGTGTATCAATGGCACTGGGAGTCAGGGGAGAGTAAAGAAATCCATTTTTTAGGAGATCAGCCTTATCGGGTCTAGTAAAACCCTAGTGGAGCAGGTGTTCAGTAGAGGGTTCCTTGCTTATACATCTTTGGTACAAGCAAAGTACCACAATAAAATTTCTGCTTAACTAGATTTAAGACCTCCAGGCTTGCCTTTTCAAGTTAAACTTTAAATTTAAAATAAATATATTTTTTATTTTTTTATTATGTTAATCACCATACAATACACCATTAGTTTTTGATGTAGCATTCCATGATTCATTATTTGCGTATAACACCCAGTGCTTGTTGCAATACGTGCCCTCTTTAATACCCATCACCAGGCTAACCCATCCTCCCACCCCCTCCCCTCTAGAACTCTCAGTTTGTTTCTCAGAGTCCATAGTCTCTCATGGTTCATCTCCCCCTCCGATTTCTGCCCCCTTCATTTTTCCCTTCCTACTGTCTTCTTTTTTTTTTTTAACATATAACATACTATTTGTTTCACAGGTACAGGTCTGTGATTCAACAGTCTTACACAATTCACAACACTCACCATAGCATATACCCTCCACAATGTCTGTCACCCAGCCACCCCATCCCTCACACCCCCCCATCACTCCAGCAACCCTCAGTATGTTTCCTGAGATTAAAAATTCCTCATATCGGTGAGATCATATGATACATGTCTTTCTCTGATTGACTTATTTCGCTCAGCATAATAACCTCCAGTTCCATCCATGTTGTTGCAAATGGCAAGATTTCATGGCTGCATAATATTCCATTGTGTATATATACCACATCTTCTTCTTTTTTTTTTTTTCCACATCTTCTTTATCCATTCATCTGTCAATGGACATCTTGGCTCTTTCCATAGTTTGAATATTGTGGACTTGCGGCTATAAACACCAGGGTGCACGTACCCCTTTGGATCACGACATTTGTATCTTTGGGGTGAATACCCAGTAATGCAATTGCTGGGTCATAGGGTAGCTCTATTTTCAACTTTTTGAGGAACCGCCATACTGTTTTCCAGAGTGGTGCACCAGCTTGCATTCCCACCAACAGTGTAGGAGGGTTCCCCTTTGTATGCATCCCCGCCAACATCTGTCGTTTCCTGACTTGTTAATTTTAGCCATTCTGACTGGTGTGAGGTGGTATCTCACTAAGGTTTTGATTTGTATTTCCCTGATGCCGAGCGATGTTGAGCACTTTTTCATGTGTTTTTTGGCCATTTGGATGTCTTCTTTGTCTGTTCATGTCTTCTGCCCATTTCTTGATTGGATCATTTGTTCTTTGGGTGTTGAGTTTGATAAGTTCTTTATAGATTTTGCATACTAGCCCTTTATCTGATATGTCATTTGGAAATATCTTCCCCCAATCTGTTGGTTGTCTTTTGGTTTTGTTGACTGTTTCCTTTGCTGTGCAAAAGCTTTTTATCTTGATGAAGTCCCAATAGTTCATTTTTGCCCTTGCTTCCCTTGCCTTTGGCGATGTTTTTAGGAAGAAGTTGCTGTGGCTGAGGTCTAAGAGGTTGCTGCCTGTGATCTCCTTTAGGATTTTGATGGACTCCTGTCTCACATTGAGCTCTATCATCCATTTGGAGTCTATTTTTGTGTGTGGTGTAAGGAAATGGTCCAGTTTCATCCTTCTGCATGTGGCTGTCCAATTTTCCCAACACCATTTGTTGAAGAGACTGTCTTTTGTCCATTGGACATTCTTTCCTGCTTTGTCAAAGATTAGTTGACCATAGAGTTGAGGGTCCATTTCTGGGCTCTCTATTCTGTTTCATTGATCTATGTGTCTGTTTTTGTGCCACTACCATACTGTCTTGATGATGACAGCTTTGTAATAGAGCATGAAGTCCAGAACTGTGACACCACCAGCTTTGCTTTTCTTTTTCAACATTCCTCTGGCTATTCGGGGTCTTCTCTGGTTCCATACAAATTTTAGGATTATTTGTTCCATTTCTTTGAAAAAAGTGGATGGTATTTTGATGGGGATTGCATTAAATGTGTAGATTGCTCTAGGTAGCATTGACATCGTCACAATATTTGTTATTCCAATCCATGAGCATGGAATGTTTTTCCATTTCTTTGTGTCTTCCTTAATTTCTTTCATGAGTATTTTATAGTTTTCTGAGTACAGATTCTTTGCCTCTTGGTTAGATTTATTCCTAGGTATCTTATGGTTTTGGGTGCAATTATAAATGGGATCGACTCCTTAATTTCTCTTTCTTCTGTCTTGTTGTTGGTGTATAGGAATGCCACTGATTTCTGTGCGTTGATTTTATATCCTGCCACTTTACTGAATTACTGGATGAGTTCTAGCAGTTTTGGGGTGGAGTCTTTTGGGTTTTCCACATAAAATATCATATCATCTGCAAAGAGTGAGAGTTTGACTTCTTCTTTGCCGATTCAGATGCCTTTTATTTCTTTCTGTTGTCCGATTGCTGTGGCTAGGACTTCTAGTACTATGTTGAATAGCAGTGGTGATAGTGGACATCCGTGCCGTGTTCCTGACCTTAGGGGGAAAGCTCTCAGTTTTTCCCCATTGAGAATGATATTCACTGTGGATTTTTCATAGATGGCTTTTATGCTATTGAGGTGTGTACCCTCTATCCCTATACTCTGAAGAGTTTTGATCAAGAAAGGATGCTGTACTTTGTCAAATGCTTTTTCTGCATCTATTGAGAGGATCATATGGTTCTTGTTCTTTCTTTGGTTAATGTATTGTATCACATTGATTGATTTGTGGTTGTTGAACCAACCTTGCAGCCCAGGGATAAATCCCACTTGGTCATGGTGAATAATCCTTTTAATGTACTGTTGGATCCTATTGGCTAGTATTTTGGTGAGAATTTTTGCATCCATGTTCATCAAGGATATTGGTCTGGAATTCTCCTTTTTGATGGGGTCTTTGTCTGGTTTGGGGATCAAGGTAATGGTGGCCTCATAAAACGAGTTTGAAAGTTTTCCTTCCGTTTCTATTTTTTGCAACAGTCAGATGAATAGGTATTAATTCTTCTTGAGATGTTTGCTAGAATTCCCCTGGGAGGCCATCTGGCCCTGGGTTCTTGTTTTTTGGGAGATTTTTGATGACTTCTTCAATTTCTGTAGTGGTTATAGGTCTGTTCAGGTTTTCTATTTCTTCCTGGTTCAGTTTTGGTAGTTAATACAGCTCTAGGAATGCATCCATTTCTTCTAGATTATCTAATTTTCTGGCATTTAGTTGCTCATAATATGTTCTTATTATTGTTTGTATTTCTTTGGTGTTGGTTGTGATCTCTCTTCTTTCATTCATGATTTTTATTTGGGTCATTTCTCTTTTCTTTTTGATAAGCCTGGCCAGGGGTTTATCAATCTTGTTAATTCTTACAAAGAACCAGCTCCTAGTTTCGTTGATCTGTTCTACTGTTCTTTTGGTTTCTATTGCATTGATTTCTGCTCTGATCTTTACTATTTCTCTTCTCTTGCTGGGTTTAGGCTTTATTTGCTATTCTTTCTCCAGCTCCTTTAGGTGTACAGTTAGGTTGTATATTTGAGACCTTTCTTGTTTCTTGAGAAAGGCTTGTATTGCTATATACTTTCCTCTTAGGCCTGCCTTTGCTGCATCCCAAAGATTTTGAATAGTTGTGTTTTCATTTTCATTGGTTTCCATGAATTTTTTTAATTCTTCTTTAATTTCCTGGTTGACCCATTCATTCTTTAGTAGGATGCTCTTTAGCCTCCATGTATTTGAGTTCTTTCTGACTTTCCTCTTGTGATTGAGTTCTAGTTTCAAAGCATTGTCTCTGAAAATATGCAGGGAATGATCCCAATCTTTTGGTACCGCTTGAGACCTGATTTGTGACCTAGGATGTGATCGATTCTGGAGAATGTTTCATGGGCACTAGAGTGAATGTGTATTCTGTTGCTTTGGGATGGAATGTTCTGAATATATTTGTGAAGTCCATTTGGTCCAGTGTGTCATTTAAAGTCTTTATTTCCTGGTGCCTGGGTGGCTCAGTCGTTAAGCGTCTGCCTTCGGCTCAGGTCATGATCTCAGGGTCCTGGGATCGAGTCCCACATCGGGCTCCCTGCTCCACGGGATGCCTGCTTCTCCCTCTCCCACTCCCCCTGCTTGTGTTCCCTCTCTCGCTGTCTCTCTCTGTCAAATAAATAAATAAAATCATTTAAAAAAAAAAAAGTCTTTATTTCCTTGTTGCTCTTTTGCTTAGATGATCTGTCCATTTCAGTGAGGGGGGTGTTAAATTCCCCCACTATTATTGTATTGTTGTTGATGTGTTTCTTTGCTTTTGTCATCAATTGGCTTATATAATTGGCTGCTCCCATGTAAGGGGCAAAAGATATTTACAATTGTTAGATCTTCTTGTTGGATAGACCCTTTAAGTATGATATAGTGTTCTTCCTCATCTCTTATTATAGTCTTTTTTTAAACTCTAATTTGTCTGATATAAAGATTGCCACCCCAGCTTTCTTTTGGTGTCCATCAGCATGGTAAATGGTTTTCCAGCCACTTCACTTTCAATCTGGGGGTGTCTTTGGGTCTAAAATGAGTCTCTTGCAAACAGCATACTGATGGGTCTTGTTTTTTTTTTTATCCAATCTGATACCCTGTGTCTTTTGATTGGGGCATTTAGCCCATTTACATTCAGGGTAACTATTGAAAGATATGAATTTAGTGCCATTGTATTGCCTGTAAGGTGACTGTTACTGTATATTGTCTGTGTTCCTTTCTGGTCTTTGTTGCTTTAGGCTCTCTCTTTGCTTAGAGGACCCCTTTCAATATTTCTTGTAGGACTGGTTTCATGTTTGCGAATTCCTTTAGTTTTTGTTTGTCCTGGAAGCTTTTTATCTCTCCTTCTATTTTCAATGACAGCCTAGCTGGATATAGTATTCTTGGCTGCATATTTTTCCCATTTAGTGTTCTGAATATATCATGCCAGTCCTTTCTGCCCTGCCAGGTCTCTGTGGATAGGTCTGTTGCCAATCTAATGTTTCTACCATTATAGGTTACATATCTCTTGTCCTGAGCTGCTTTCAGGATTTTCTCTTTGTCTGAGACTCGTAAGTTTTACTATCAGATGTTGGGGTGTTGACCTATTTTTATTGATTTTGAGGGGTGTTCTCTGTGCCTCCTGGATTTTGATGCCTGTTTCCTTCCCCAAATTAGGGAAGTTCTCTAGTATAATTTGCTCCAATATACCTTGTGCCCCTCTCTCCCTTTCTTCTTCTTCTGGGATCCCAATTATTCTAATATTGTTTTGTCTTATGGTATCACTTATCTCTCAAATTCTGCCCTCGTGATCAAGTAGTTGTTTATCTCTTTTTCTCAGCTTCCTTATTTTCCATCATTTGTTCTTCTTTATCACTAATTCTGTCTTCTGCCTCATTTATCATAGCAGTTAGAGCCTCCATTTTTTATTGCGCCTCTAATAGCCTTTTTGATTTTGACTTGGTTAGATTTTAGTTCTTTTATTTCTCCAGAAAGGGCTTCTCTAATATCTTCCATGCTTTTTTCAATCCCAGCCTGTATCTTTATAATCATCATTCTGAACTCTAGTTCTGACATCTTACTAATGTCCTTATTGATTAGGTCCCTGGCAGTAAGTACTGCCTCTTGTTCTTTTTGTTGAGGTGATTTTTTCCATCTTTTCATTTTGTCTAGAGGAGAGTAGATGGATGAGAGAACAAAATGCTAACAGGGTAACAGTGACCCCAGAAAAATATACACTAAACAAATCAGAAGAGACATGAAACCGGGGAAAAAGAAATGGAAAGACAGAAAAAAGGAAAAAAAGAAAAAGATAAAAAAAAAAAAAAACAGAATATGATCAAATATGATCAGGCTGGTGCACCGATAAGTGCCACACACTAGACTTTGGGCGTATTTTGGTCTGTTAGAAGAAAGTGCCTCCCAAAATTTTAAAGAAAGAAAAACTTATATATGAACAAAAATAAGGGTAAATATGATGAGGGGATGGAATATGATTGTAAAGATGAAAATTATAAAAGATTTTATAAAAGGAACTGATAAGATAAATAGTTGGTTGAAAAAAGAAAGAAGAGAAATTAAAAAAAGGGGGGGAAAGAGAATGTGATCCAGTGTGAGACTAAAAAAAACAAAGCCATACACTAGAGACTGTAGGGTATATTTTGGTCTGTTAGAAGAAACTGTATCCCAAAATTTTAAAGACAGAACAACTTATATATATACCAAAAATAAGATTAACTAGTATGAAGGAATAGAATATGAGTCTAAAATTGAAAAATAAAAAAGATTTTTTAAAAAGGGATTGATAAAATGTTGGTTGAAAATGGGAAAAAAATTTAAAAAAAAAAGAATAAAGAAAATTAAAAAATTAACTTTGAAAGACTAAAGAATTAGGGGGAAAAAAGCCATGGATTCTATGTGCAGTATTCCCCTAGTGCTGGAGTTCTGCCATTCTCATTGATCGGTAAACTTGTTCTTGGCTGGCTGTTCTTGCTGATCTTCTGGGGGAGGGTCCTGTTGCCGTGGTTCCCAAATGTCTTTGCTGGAGGTGGAATTGCCCCACCTGAGCCGGTCTGGGCTAAGTAATCTGCTCAGGTTTGCTCTCGGGAGCTTTTGTTCCCTGCGAGCTTTCCGTACAGCTTTGGAGGCAGAGAGTGAAAATGGCAGCCTCCCAATTTCCACCCCAGAGGAGCCGAGAGCTCGCGCCCAGCTCCTCAGTGCACCCCCAGAGTAAAGCAGCAGTCACTCCCGTCTTCCTGGTCTCCGGCTGCACTCCGTGCTCACCCGTCCTGTGACCGAGCGTTTCTATCTCTGGCACCCGACCCCATTTGGAGTCTCCAAACCCAGCAGATCCCTGTGGTGCACTCCCACTCCACCCCTCCTGGGGGAGGAAGGGGGCTCTCCCCATATCTGCTGCTTGTTGGGTCCCAGCTGGAAGAGCAGTGGCCCAACTGTGCGGCAGATCACAGTTTATGGCAACCCTGAGCTGAGAGCCCACTCCTCAGCTCCGTCTCTGCAGCCAGCTTCCTGCTCCGATACCTGGGAGCTCTGCTGCATTCAGGCACCTCCGGTCCTTCTGTGACCCCAAGGGTCCTGAGACCACACTGTCCCAGAGAGGGTTCCACCCCCTGCTTAGCCACTGGAGCGATGTCCCTCAGTGGAGCCAACTTCTAAAAGTTCTGATTTTGTGCTCTGTTGCTTTATCACTTGCCAGTAGCGGCCAACGGAGGCCCTCTCCCCCACCGTCTATCCTCCCGAATATCGCCTCGGATTCACTTCTCCGTACGTCCTACCTTCCAGAAAGTGGTCGCTTTTCTGTTCAGAGAGTTGCTGCTATTCTTTTCTTTGATCTCTTGTTGAGCTCATAGGTGTTCAGAATGGTTTGATCCTATATAGCTGAAATCCTGGGACCAGACGAAATTTAGGTCTCCTTCTCCTCCACCATCTTGCTCCTCTTCTCAAGTTAAACTTTTAAAATGTTCCTGCTCTCTACAAGTCACAGCAGACTGAAGCAATCAAAGTGCTAATGCTATTTACCTCAAGTATGATCCCCAAATATTTCTTCAATAACTCTACTGATCATGGATTGTTCAGCGTATACACTGGCAATAATTCTGTCATCTGCACAGTGTCAATTATTTTGATCTGAAGTAACTTATTTGAAACTTTTATGATACGGTCCATGGTCATAGAGGAGATTTTCTTTAGTTTGAAGATATTCCTATTATCAGTCTTTTAAGGTAGCTAATTACCACTGTCATTTTTTGATTATATATGACAAAATATTGTCCCATGAATGTATGTTGAATAATGTATGAGTGGATCAATGGATAGCAATATAGTTGTCTTTTCCTACTTACAATATAAGACTACCCAATTAAACAATAGAAACATAGCTACATATAAACAATAAAAAATAATTCCAATTCATCTATGTAAAATTTTATTAAAATAGAAACAATCTCTGTACCATCTTATGGGATCAATAAATTTTGCACTTATATGGTTGCTGATTCTAGCTTGCTTGCTCTCCAACCTGTGAGTGGATGCGAAAAGGAGATGGACCCAGGAAACCTGCAAAGTAGCATTTTTTTCCCTAGAAAGGAAAATGGACACATGAAGAGAGCAATGAAGATATAAAACATAAATCTCAAGGATTGTAAGTTTGGCAATTTAGTAGCAATGCATGTTTTTAATTCATTCCTGCCAGGTAAAACAGACTTCCAATTATCAAAACTGACTCCAGAAGAGAAAACCTAAACAAATCAATAACGATGGAAGAGATTGGGAAGTTATTAATAATGAAGGAAAGAAGGAAGGAAGGAGAGAAGGAAGTAAAGAGAACTACTTTCAAAAGAACCAGGCCCAGATGGCTTTACAGTGGATTTACAAGCAGCCTAACTCCGAAACATTTGGCATTTCTCTAAGTAAAGCATGTGAGTGCTTTTATAATGTAACCATATTAGGAACAGCCAAACATTTAGAAATGTTTTTCCCCTCTGGGTCAGGACTAATATTAATTCTTAAATTTTAGTGAGACAAAAAGTTTCAGAATACCAGGGAATAGTTTTACTGTTTTTTTATTCACTATCCATGACAGTGCTAAGCAGCCTTCAGATATTAGTCACACAGATTTGAGCCTTCTGCCAAAAGTAAGGTTTCTTTAAATGTACAGAAAATACTGAGGTGATATGGCTCACTTGGTCAGTCAGTAGGCAGACATGGAAGAGTTTGAATTCTACCATAGCCATGCTATAAGGTACTTCCAGGTGGCTACTTAGGTGGGGAGAAAAGTGACCCCTTCTATTATTTCCTGTGGAGCAGACTTAGAGTACTGCAATGGCATCTGGTCATAAAGCTTTTCAACTGAGGGCAAGTTTATCTTCTCTAACAGAATTTTAGATGGCAAGTCATCCTGACCTCCAAAGAGACTTTGTGCAAAGATTCCATAGACCATACATTTTCTGTTTCCTTGGTAAAGCTCATCTTTTGGAAAAGGGTCACAGAGTTCCTACTGTAATATCCTTAAGCAAAATAGACATTTTAAAACTCATCTGCTTCTCAAAAGAAAGAAAAGAAATATAATGTAGTTGTGTCAGAGGACTTTGGGGGCTTGCTAAGGTCTCCCAGCACTGACACTAAGCCCCTTCTCCATCCCTATTGCCCCC